>NC_069504.1:1127676551-1127911551 GCF_027579735.1 Bombina bombina
CTAGCGATGACCGCACTTACAGCATATGTCACAGGGGCGGCACTATCAGCGTGTGTCCCGGGGACGGCGCCTAGTACGTCAGTACGCTAATCGAATGTAAACATCGCAGCAGCTGTCATTCAGGAGACACGCTGATACTGCGCATAGAACGAATTCAATGTATAATGCCCCACGGCATCAAACAGAGGCATACAAATATAATGAGCCTCCAGATGGCCCTCGATTTACAACGGTTCAATTTGCACCGTTTCAGAATAACAACCTTTTTTTTCAGTCATGTGACTGCTATTAAAAAACATTGAGAAGCAGTGCATTGATTGAAATAGCCATTAGGTGGAGCTGTCCACTTGTGTTGCAGCAAAGATATGCAAGCCAAGCAAGCTAAAATAAATCAGTATAACTAGACCTGAGCTATTGAGCAGCTTTCAAAGGAACAAGATCTTCCAGTCTATAAATCAGTCCAGATTGGAATGCATAGAAAGAACTGTTTGCAGAAAAATGCAAGTAAAGTGTGTGTTGTGTGATTATTTTATTAGGTTTATAATGCTGTTTAGCAAATGTTTTTGTTTATGTAACTTAGTTTAATTATATATTCTGTGTTGTGTGATTATTTTATCAGGTTTATAATGCTCATTAGCATTTAAAGTCTTCATTTCAAAACTTTAGGTGTTTAGGTGTTACTTATGACAATTTTGAGAGGAGCCTGGAACCTAACTCCCTCACTTCCCATTGACTTACATTATAAACTGGCTTCGATTTACAATCATTCCTTCTGGAACCTAACCCCGGCGTAAACTGAGGGCTACCTGTATATATATAAACTCTTAAAGTGACAGCGCATATTTTAAAATGTTATCTTTTAAAGGGACATATTATTAGAAACACTTAAAGTGATTAAGTCTTTGATACATCATATGGACAGTGTTTATTTTACTTGGAACAAGTTTTTGTTCCTGAGTATTATGGATTTTATGTCCCACACCAATTTGATATGATTTGCCATATATTAGCCAAAGCTATTAAATGTATGTGTAGCTTGTTGTACTCTGAGCCTCATGTCTCTCAGGATGATGATGTTCAGGCTTTGTCCTTACACGTTTCAAGCCTCAATAGCATCACATGCAGTGCCCTGTGGTTCCTTTCAGATTTTGAAACTCAGGTATGCTCTGTGATATCTGTAGCTTTATCTGCCTTTCCTTTCATACCGGGAAGACGCATGAGGACCATTAAAGATTTGGATAGTAAGGTTTCTGATCCACTTTCTGCTACATAGGTTGCTCTCCCTCATAAGCCTGATGAGGTGGATTCGCCAGTAGTTTCTGAGAGTGCTATCTCGGGTTCGGACAGTTTAATTCCTTCATCTGATACTGAAGTGGTGACCTTCAGATGTATGCTGATACACCTTGTGTATAGTTATAGGAGGTTTTTGGCTACTTTGGAGTGACTCCGATACGTATGTTGTTGTCAACCCTAGAGAATCTAGTAATCTTTATAAATACTAGAATTCCTCTGTGGAAGTTTTTTTCCTGTTTCAGACCGTGCTAGGAGTTTTTTCACAGGAATGGGAGAAGTCAGGATCAATGGACTAAGCTGAAGGCTTTCATGAAAGTTTGTTTTGCCACTGTGTCAAGTGCGGCATCTTATTGGTTTCCTTGGTTGATCCAATTTGGTAGGGACTCCTTTGGAGGATATCCAGAACAGAATTAAGAATTAATTTATTTCTGATGCTACCGTGCAGTTTTTTTAGGCAGGAGCAAAGATTTCTTAGGGACAGGAATATTCCTGATTCTACGGGTGGGAAAGGGTCTTTTCTACCACAAGGAAAGATGAATAGACCTAAAGTAGCTAACCCCCCTATCCGGGATCGGTTCAGGTGGGGGGCAGAATCTCTCTGTTTTGTCTTCAAACATGGATACGAGATGTCCCAGATAGGCTGTGGACAAAGTATCTCAGGTTTCTGCGTATAATTCATACCTTCCTCCCTGAGGCAGGTTTCTCCACTGAATTTTATCTACAGGCCAGATAACAGTGAGACATTTTTTAAGTTCGTTTGGGACCTCTCTTCCCTGTGAGAGATAGTTCCTATTAGGGACCAGGGTCTTTAATTCTGTTCATTCCTGTTCCTGGCTCCCAAAAAAAGAGGGATTTTTTTGTCCTATGATAAATCTACAGTGTCTCACCAGGTTTTCTCAGGGTACTGTCCTTCAAATGGGAACCAGTGGTTTCATTCTTCCTTGGTCCAAGAGGGTCAGTTCATGGCTACCATAGACCTAGAGGACGTGTATTTTTAAGTTCCTGAGTTTTGCCTTTCTGTCAAACACTCTCAGTTTGGCCTTGCCACGGCTCCCAGAGGGGGCTATCTTGGCAGTGATCAGGTTTTGGGGTATTCCTGTGGTACCATTCCTGGACGACACAATGGTTCAGGCGTCATCTTTTCAACAAGCATAATCTTATACAGAGATCTTGTTGTCTGTTCTTCATTCCCACAGATGGTAAGTGAATCTGAAAATGGATTCCCTTGTTACAGCTACAGGGATAGTTTTCTTAGGGACCATATTAGTTTCCTATCTCTGTCAATATTTTTATCAGAGGTCATAAAAATCAAGGATTCTTTCCTTTGCGTCTCTCTGTGCTCTACTGTTTGGTCCTTCAGTGGCTGAATGTATGGAAAGCAGCCAATGTAGCCTAGTGGTTAGCTTTATGGCTTTGCAATTCAAAGGTTGTTGGTTCAAATCCAGCTGCTGGTGCTGGATGTCCATTTACTGATGGTTGCTTCTTTGGACATCATCCCTTGCTCGATCCCATCTGAGAGTTTGCTGTTATGCATGCTCAGATAGTGGAACGGGGATAATGTCGTTCTGTCTTGGAGGATAGATCAAGATCTGTTGACTTGAGATTCTTTCATGTGATGGTTTCGCATGAGAATCTGTCTCAGGACACATGCTTCAGGAGACCTTCCTGAGTAATGATGACAACCGACGCCAGCCTGTTTGGTTGGTGACTATGGACTTGGGAGGAGTCTGCTATTCCATAACCATCTTGGAGTTAGTTTACATCAACCACCTGTGAGGAACCTGGAGTTCCTTATCCATGATTGATGTGCATTGTTCGGTGGGTGGACGCTCACATTTGTTGTCTATCCACTATTCGCATTCCAGGAGTGGATTCCGGGAGCGGACTTCTTGAAAGGCAGTTCATTCCGGGGAGTGTATGCTTCTCCCGGAGGTGTTCTCCAGGTTAACCCTGAAATGAGAGGTGCTAGAGTTGGAGATGGCAGTACGCCAGATTTTCTCGTTATGTTTAATGGTCTACAGATCAGCAGACTGCTATGTTAAAATCCCTAACGGTTCTTAGGTTTTCAGTCTGACATCCCTGTTCCTCAGTTTGCTCTCCTTCCACAAGTCTTTGTTCATATCACATAGGAGTGGGCTTCAGTATTTTTAATAGTTCCTGCATAGTCTTGAAGGACCTGGATACTAACCTTGCGGGGATGTATCTGTTCCACCTTGGTGGTTGTTCCTGAGGAGGGACCTTCTAATTAAGGGCCCATTCTTTTGTTTCTCTGATTTTGAGACTATGATTTAGGCTCGTAAGCCTGTTACTAGAAGGATTTGCCATAAGTTATGGTGTATATCTCTTTATTGGTGTGAATCCATAGGCTGCTCTTGGAGTAGAATCAGGATTCGTAGGATTTTGTCTTTCTCCAGGAAGGTCTGGAGAAGGGTTTATTAGTCAGTACCCTGAAGGGTCATATTTCTGCATTCTTTAGCGTCTGGCGGACGTGCCAGATGTGCTATCCTTTTGTCAGGCCTTGATCACAATCAGGCCTGTGTTTAAGTCTGTTGCTCTTCCTTGGAGCTTTAACTTTGTTCTTAAAGGTTTACAGCAGGCTCCGTTTGAGCCATTGCTTTCCATAGATATTAATTTGTTATCTTGGAAGGTTTTGTTTCTCATTGCTATCTTTTCTGCTCAAAGAATTTCGTAATTCTCAGCCTTGCAGTGTGATTCGCCTTATCTTCTCTTTCTTGTCGATAAGGCGGTTCTTCGTTCTAAGTTAGGTTTCTTTCCTATAGTGGTTCCAGACATATATGTTAATCAGAAAATTGTGATTCCTTCTCTATGTCCTCATCCTTCTTCTCATAAAGAATGTTGTTGCTCAATTTGGATGTTGGGCGTGCTTAAGTTTTAATGACAGGCGACTAAGGAATGTTGCCAGTCTTCTGCCCTGTTTGTTTCTCTGGGAAATGTAAAGATCAGAAAGCTACTGCTACTTCTTTTTCTCTCTGGTTGAGAAGTTTTATTCGGCTGGCTTATGAGACTGCTGGCTAGCAGTCTTCTGAGAGGATTACAGCTCATTCTACTAAGACTGTCTCTTCTTGGGCTTTCAAAAATGTAGCTTCTGTGGAACAGATTTGCAAAACTGCAAATTGATACTTTTGCCTTGGCTGAGGCTTCTTTTGGGAGAAAGGTTCTTCAAGCAGTGGTGCCTTCTGTTTAGGTTACCTGTCTTATCCCTCCCTAATCATCTGTGTCCTCTAGCTTGGGTATTGGTTCCCAACAGTAAATGATGATGCCGTGGACTCACCATATCTTAGGAAAGAAAACAAAATTTATGCTTACCTGATAAATTTCTTTCTTTCCGGATATGGTGAGTCCACGGCCCCGCCCTTTATATAAGACAGTTCTTTTTAACTAAAACCTCAGGCACCTCTACACCTTGTGTTACTCCTTTTTCTCCATTTATCTTCAGTCGAATGACTGGGGTTGTGGGAAGAGAAGTGATACTTGACAGTTTTGACTGTGGTGCTCTTTGCCTCCTCCTGCTGGCCAGGAGTGATATTCCCAACAGTAATTGATGATGCCGTGGACTCACCATATCCGGAAAGAAAGAAATTTATCTGGTAAGCATAAATTTAGTTTTTTCTTATAAAGTGCTGAACTGCAGGACTACATATAAACTATGGCTCCTTTATATGCAAAATAGAATTTATTGAGTTTAATGACCCTTTGACTAAAAATTATAACATGTATTGTTAATTTAAAATGTATGTAATAGACCTCTGTATAGTGTTAACTCTGCTGGCATTTTATAAATAATTATTAATAATCATCATCATTAGAATTATAACTACAGGGAATACTGAATATCTAGTCACTGTTGATACAAGTATTTATAACACAGATACCTGTCAGTTGGCTGATGATGACTGCAGTGGCGGTTCTACACAGGGGCCTACAGGGGCCTGTGCCCCTGTAAAAATGTATCTGCCCCCTCCTGTGGCCCCCCTGAGCTTCTGGGTACAGTGCCCGGTAATATTAAAAAAAAATTAACATTAGTTTAAAAAAAACGGACATAGCTCTTAGATATTGTTTTAATTTTTTTTTATGTCCTTGGCCGGATTCCAGGCCGCATCCGGCTGTACCCAACCTACCCAGTAATCCAGGCCCAGCCCGTGTCAAGTTCCACCGGCACCCCTTGTATCCATTCTGCTACTACTCTCTCAGCTGCTTCCTCCGCGCTTGCTTCCTGTGTGAGACTGTCAGACATCACGTGATCACGCGCGTGACGTCACACTCACAACAGCAAAAAGACCCATGGGCTGCCCTGTATTACACATACTGCTATGTGAATTCACTCAGTCAGCAGCAGGCTGGGCACAGAAAATATACTTATACTGGGACAGGGACACAGACAGGACAAAGGTAAAGCAACAACCCTGGGACATGGCTGGGTTAAATATAAACTATCTCTAGGGCACAGGCGAGCTTGGTACAAATGCAGGGACACAGGAGGAAGTTAAACAAACCATGGGTGGGACAGAGGATTAAAATGAGTAACTGTAACGGAGAACTTTAAAATAGTACTGAAACGGAAAATTACTAAACGATCAGGGACAGTTGATAATTTGCTATATAAAGTAACGGCGATAAAAAATTAAATGCATTATGCAGAATATGGAATAATTTTATCACAATACTTTTAGTGTTGAAAATAAATTAAAATACTAGGTATTACTTATTCTACAAGGGCTTTGATTTGTGATGACATCAATAATTGGCAAGCACTGCGATGAGAGAGTTCCACTAGGCCTCCATAGTTTCATGTCAGAAGGTTATAAGGTGTGGAGAAATTACATCGTTTTTTTGATGACATTTCAGTGGCTCATCATCAATTCAATATTATCTGTGGTGATATTTTTTCAGGGGTCCATGCCCACCTTTTGCAGCATTGTCCTACTGTATTTAATTTCAAATTTTTGATGGCCCTACCTCATTGTTTCAATTGATGCCCTCTTTATGTACAAAATAAACGTTTGTATGATTTTAATGTAAAGCAAAATTAAAGTATTTAATGTTTAAATATCATTTGTTTCCGTTGTTTAATGTGCCCCTCTGATTAAACACTGTCCCCACCTTGGCCACCCCCCCAGTAAAATTTGTCTAAAACCGCCACTGGATGACTGTGACCATCTGAAGAATGTTACAGTTTTGTCATTACTAATAAAAGATGACATCTACAGTGGCCTCGGACCTGTAGTATTTCAGTCATTGCTGATGGCACCCATGCAAGGACTGGCACAATGATAAGTTTGCTAGATTAGAGAAGAAAATGTTATTCAATGCCAAAACCTTCATTAGTTTATGTGAAGAAGTTGTAAAAAGATGTCAGAATGAGTAATGATATGCAGCATTTCCTACATAACCACAAATCTCTTCAGTGGTGGCACTAGTGATTAGACATACAGGAAATATAAAGAGCTTTGTGCTTATTGCGGATGTTGCGCACAAACATCCAGTGTTTTATTTTTATTAGAAGAGCGCATCACATCATATAATTAATACAACACCAATGGTCTCTCATAGACGTTCCTTCAAGCCACTGTCTTCCATGACATGCAAAGCTGGAGAACACGTGTTATGTAGGAAATGAATACTTTTTTTTGCAATCAATGTCAAATATATATCTCTGGGATACAGAAGAATTATACCAACATTAAAGGGACAGTCTGCTCCAGAATTGTTATTGTTTAAAAAGGTACTCCCTTTATTACCCATTTCCCAGTTTTGCATAACTAGCCCTGTTATATTAATATACTTTTAACCTTGTATCTAAGCCTCTGCAGGCTGCCCCTTTCTCTCAGTTCTTTTGACAGACTTGCATTTTAGCCATTCAGTGCTGACTCATAAATAACTCCATGGGAGTGAGCACAATGTTATCTATATGGCACACATGAACTAGCGCAGTCTAGCTGTGAAAAGCTGTCAAAATGCAGATAAGATAAGAGGCGGCCTTCAAGGGCTTAGAAATTAGCATATGAGTTTACCTAAGTTTAGCTTTCAACAAAGAATACCAAGAAAACAAAGCAAAATTATGATTAAAGTAAATTGGATTTTTTTTTTTAAATTGCATGCCCTATCTGAATCATGAAAGTTTAATTTTGACTTGACTGTTCCTTAAAGTGTATGCAGATACTAACATATCTCTCTTATATTTTACATTTGCAGACACCAATGATCTGCTATCAATATTAAACTATGCTTTACAATCTTGCTAACTGTTACACTCGACTAAAAAGTGTGTGGGGGGGGGGGGGGAATAAAAAATACTTTTAAAAATACAGTTACACTCATAATAGCACTGCCTGATACAAATTATTAAAAACAGATATTGCATAAAAAAGTTATATGGGCTCAAAGATATGAGGTCACAGGTGTTGGGGGGGGGGGAGGCCAAGGGCTTTAACATAGAGATAGATACATATACATGTGTGTACAGATGTATTTATATGTGTATATATGTATGTATATGTATGTATATGTGTTTATGTATGTGTATATATGTATATATATGTATTTATAGGGATATATTTGTATTTATGTGTTTATGTATGTGTATATATGTATTTTATGTGTATATACTGTATCTATTTATATGTGTTTATGTATATTTGTATATATGTGTTTATGTATGTGTATATATGTATGTATATATATGTGTATATATGTATTTATATGTGTATATATGTATTTATATGTGTATATGTATGTATATATGTATTTTTATGTGTATATACTGTATCTATTTATATGTGTTTATGTATATTTGTATATATGTGTATATATGTGTTTATGTATGTGTATATATGTATGTATGTGTATATATGTCTATATATGTATTTATATGTGTATATATGTATTTATATTATGGTGACCACGTGTCCCGTATTGCCCGGGACAGTCCCGCATTTTAAAGGTCTGTCCCAGGTCCCGGGTGCCTCCATTCATTGTCCCGGACTGACTGACTGCTTAAACTGACAGTACACTGACAGCCACGCGGATTGACTCTCACTGGTCTTTCTTAGTTAGTTAGTCTCAGCTTGTTGCCGGCTTCCCACAGCGCAGATAGATAGTGAGGTGAGAGTGTGTTGAGACTCCAGACAACATCATTGCAGGGGGCCAGACTTTACTGCAGACCAGAGGCACCGGATATTAATTTATTTAATACAGTATATGCAAGCAAGATTTCCCCGGCCGGCCCACCCACACCCCTCTGGGTTGCTGTCTAGTCTAGTCTTCTCTAGCTCTATATAATGTGAGCCATCCAGTGGCGTGGGCTACTACTGATGACCTGCCTGGGGCCCGTGGAGGATGTTAAGGTATCAAAATCACCTTTTTTTGGGGGGGGGGTTGCGGTCCAGAGGGGGGGGGGGGTGGCGGCCCGGGGGGGCTTTCCAGGGGGGGGGCTGGGGGGCGTCCCTGAATGGCAGTTTGGATATGTGGTCACCCTAATTTATATGTGTATATGTATGTGTATATATGTATGTATATATGTCTATATATGTATTTATATGTGTATATATGTGTTTATGTATGTGTATGTATATATATATATATATATGTATGTATATGTGTATATATGTCTATATATGTATTTATATGTGTATATATGTATTTATATATGTGTATATATGTATGTATATGTGTATATATGTATGTGTTTATGTATGTGTATATATGTATGTATATATGTCTATATATATTTATCAGCACTTTATTTATCAGCTCTATAGCCTTTTTAAATGGTGTCACCAATAACTATTGCTGCCACTATTTAAAGGTTTAAATCAGTAGTTGGTCTCCGACCGCGCCTACTCAAGGATAGTTATACCCTAATCCACCCAATTCTTTGGGGTAAGGGTCAAATTGTACAGCTGTTTTTAGGTATTATGTTGTATTTTTAAGTATCATTTTGAGTTATTGTAACATTGTTGCCAGCGGAGTTAATGTAACAGTTTTCTCTAACAGCCGGCCAACCGTTTTGTTTTAAACCTCCAAGAAGAGAATCAGATATACCGCTTTTATTATTTTAACCAGTATTGTTTTTGTATTATTCTGTATAAAATAAAAATCTATTTAGTCCTCCTATACATTTGTGTGTACATACCCTTTAGCCATCTGGCGCTGTGATCACTTACACCGTTTTTAGTATCTGTTCTTTTGAGGGGATTGGTTAGACCCCTTTTGTGTTTCACAGCTTAGGGTATATCTCAGCGCTGATATATCATATTATTTTGTACTGACTAATTATTTTTTCTAACCGATATTTCAGCAGCTTTGAACACACTCATATATATATTCTTTAAGTATGGACACCCTAACAGACATCAGGCAGGATATTGACCTTGATGCATGTCTTATAGACAAAGAAGGAGATGATTGTTTGGATATCCAAACCATCTTCAAAAATTTAGAGAAATCATTAGTATCAGAAGTTAAATACAAAGCTGATATATCATTCCTAAGAAAATGTATTGAACTTAACATTATACCTAAAGGTTTAATGGTCTCTAAGGAATGTGCTTTCCCAATATCCAAACCCAAATATTCTAAAAGATGGACAGAAGCGTTATCAACTGCTTCCGTCACCTTAATGAATATTATCATCGATTATAGAGATGAACTATTACATGAAACAGATACCGAAATCAAAGAGGATGAACAGATATTGATGAACCTAGAAAACTCTGGGATTGACATTTCTGAGAAGAAAACAAATTTAGTTAAAAAAGTTACAAAAATTAGAGAGGATGTAATCACAAAGAAAACTAAAAAACTAAAGAGAGAACTAGATGGAAAAAGAATTTTTGCTAATGAAAATATTGAAATTATAGATTCCATACCATCCAATGAAACCACGGGGGGGAATACAATAGACCAATCTAATGGCAATATGACACACGAAGGACCACCTGAAGAGACAAACCAGTATACACAACAACCAAGGCAAAACAGATCTCGCCCACAAAAGCCATACACAAATAGATTTCAAAGAGATAGGGTGTATTCGGACTACAGCCCCAACAGATATGAATGGGATAGAAATAATAACTATAGAGACAACCCTAACTACAGAAGGGAAGATGGACAGTGGCGAGGGTCACAACACTACAGACCAGAACCGTACTATAGACAATATGACAGCCCTTTAAGACCTTGGGATAAGGCACCCTATCAGAGATTCTATAGGAATAACTATAGAAATAACTTTAGTGGCAGAGATGACCAAGGCCAAACACAGTACCCTACATGGCACTACAGAAAGGCACACAGACGGCAATACAGAGGAGAAAGAGGGAATAATTCCCAGAACTACTCCGGGAATCAAAGATACACAGAAGATCAAAGCAATGAATATCATAACGCTGGATCGAGACATGTATATTGGGATAACGAAAGAATGCATGATAACTACGAAAGAAGAACCTATGAAACACAAGATAGGAAACCCTTCAAAAAAACGGATATGGCCTGTAGACAAAATGAAGGTTCTAATAGAACAGCACAGAATGGTGATACAAATTCAGGAACAAGCTTAAATCAAACTGCTTCTTCATCACATTTTTTAAGGACGAATCCATCAACAGCAAAAGACAAACAAACAAAATAGAAGAAACAAACAAAATAGAAGAAGAGACCTCTGATGTAACAAAACAAAGGAAAAAGACCAGAGGAAAACGTGGAGGCAAAAGAACAACAAAAAAGATATAAAAAATAAATGATGAAGAAGAGAGGACATTGGATGATAAAGAACTTACACAGATAGCGACTACATCAAATACTCCATACAATGTGATAAATATTGGAGATGGTATTTTTAACCTCAGTACCTATGAAATTAACAAAGAGGAAAGAGAGATTCTGAAATATGGCCTCTCGTTTGCTCCAGCAAGAAGTATGGACAAATTTCAAGCATTCATAAACACCAAAAATTTTATATGGAAATTGACTCTAAAGAGGTACTTCCTAAAAACTCCAGTGGACCCGACACCAATAAGAAGCTACACATCAGCAAGTGCTGAGGACCCTTACATACACACAGGGTTAAAACCAAAATCGAGATTCTACCCTGTTTATGCGAAAGGAAATGCCATCGAGGCATTTGAATTGATGGTCACCAAAGATATTAGAGATATCAAGCAAAAAAGCCTGAAAAGAATTAAACCAAACCTATCAAGACAACATACAGAAACAATCAGGAGACTAGAGAATAAAAACCATCTGACGATAAAACCAGCCGATAAAGGTGGAGGTATAGTCATCTTAGACAGAGAGAAGTATATGGCAGAGAACCAACGCCTACTAAATGATCAGATGACATACCTAAAGCTCAGGAATGATCCTGTGAATAGGTTCCATGAAGAACTAAAGGAACTTCTAGAAAAGGCAAAGTCATCAGGTATACTGGATGAAAAAGAATACAGCTACTTGGACACCAAATATCCGATAACACCTATAATATACCACTTGCCCAAGATACACAAAAATCTCAAAGAACCACCTGGCCGCCCAATCATCTCCGGAATTGGATCACTTACCAGCAATTTGTCAGAATATGTGGATCAACATCTCCAGAAATATGTAAGAGCCCTCCCATCCTATCTGAGGGACTCCACCCAAGTTCTAAATATCTTGGAAGAAATCCCGTGGGAAGATGGATATATTATGGCGACTTGTGACGTCGCTGCTTTGTACACCAGCATACCACACACAGAGGGACTTGAAGCAGTTAATTGGTTTTTGAAGAAAGATCCTGAGATGTTAGAAGATCAGGCTAAGTTCATAGTGGATAGCATTCAATACATCCTACAACATAATTAGTTTTGTAACGAGGGGGTCTACTACCAACAAATATGCGGCACAGCTATGGGGACCAGGTTCGCGCCCAGCTATGCCAACTTGTATATGGGCAAATGGGAGAGTATATTTTGGGACTCCTGCCCAGCGAGCGCGGACCTGGTCCTCTACCGCAGATATATAGATGATATTTTAATCATCTGGAAAGGCTCAATACAAGATCTACTATATACGATCGAGATCATGAACCAGAACAGATTGAACCTCAAATTTACCCACACTTGGAGTGTAAAGGAAATTGTCTTTCTAGATCTACAAATAGAAGTAAAAAACGACAAATGGGAAACTTCCACACACTTCAAAACAGTTGATAGCAACAACTATGTACATTATGAAAGTTGCCATCATGAAAAGTGGAAAAAGAACATTCCCAAAAGTCAACTCCTTAGAGTTCGAAAAAACTGTTCTAACATTGAAAAATGGGAAGAACAAGCAATACGTCTGAAAGAAAAATTCATTGAAAGAGGTTACAAAGAGGAAGAACTGGATCTCAAGATAAAGGAAGTAAGAAAGGTGGAAAGAAAAGAACTAATGAAATACAAAGAGAGGAGAAAACAAGGAACAGAAGAAACCCTAAATGTACCAATGATCACTGAATATTGCAGCAATAAGTACATTATGGAAACAATCTTTAAGAAACACTGGCATCTGTTGAAAAACGATGATATTATTGGAGAGAAACTTCCAGACCAACCGAGCTTTGTGTACAAGAAAACAGGGAATCTTAAAAACAGACTAGCCCCAAGCCTGCTAAGAAAGAAAAAACCTAGCATACAAAGTCTACAAGGAGAACCAATTAAAGGTTTCTTCCCGTGCCTCAGCTGCAAAGCCTGTAAAAGAGGAACTAAAACAAAGAAGTTTAAATCAACGCAGACTGGAGAAGAATTTAAGATCAAGGACCTTATCAGATGTCAAGATACAGGCATTATCTACCTCATAGAATGTTCCTGTGGCCTTCAATACATCGGCCAGACTTCAAGAAGCCTCAGAGACAGGTTAAGAGAGCATATTCGGCTAATAGAAAAACAGGATAAAGACACGATTCTTTACAAACATTTTGCCACCAAGCATAACGGCAAAATACAAGAGATGAAATTTATGGGCATACAGAAAGTGATAAGAAATTGGAGAGGAGGGGATTTTGAAAAGACCCTCCTCAAAGCTGAATCCAAATGGATCTTTCTAATGGACTGCCTTCATCCGAAAGGTCTGAATAACAGAGAGGACCTGACTTATCTATTTAACTGAGCCACCATGTGATTAGATGCAATCAATACCAGACTATACGATTAAGGCTTTTTGTTCCCCTCTCATATATAATACCACACCAAAATCGCCTTTCTTATCAAACCACCTCGAGAAGCTCACCCACAAATCAGAACTCGTAAGATTTAATTGACCATCAACTATATTATGGAATTGAATTTGTATTTACTTTTACTAAGACAAATATTTTAAGAACATGACACATCTTGCAGATTCATGATCTGACTGCTAGTTAACGGCCCTCCAAACAAAAACATCCACTAGTCTAGAACTCTAATCCTATTATGAACATCGTTACCATCTAGAATCTAAAACTATTTACGCACAGATATAGAATGCAACCACTTAGCCACTTTTTGAAACCCTCGAAATTCAATCTCAGAAACTAGGGCAACAAATCTCCAATAAGTATGGAGCTATAAGCTCTTATTGGCTATATCATCCTTAGCCATAGATCAGAACTGCTGTTCTCTAAGGAGTAACAACCATCTGAGATATGAACTAATCTCCTGATTGTGATTTCTGTACACATGTTAGATAATCCCTTACAGCCTCCATCGATTAGGGCCATAAAACAACCCAAGAACTAGATCGAGAGCACTGACGCTCCGTAAAAAACTGTCTCTATCTGAAAATGATATAGTGAGTGAAATAAAGAGGTTGTACTACAATTAATACCACTATGATTTCAGAAGCTTATTAATCTAGGATATTACACATTTGTTCGTGTATCAGTCTATTTAACAACACCACCCCAATGTGACCTGTAGACGCATAAATTATAGGTTAGATAAGGGTCCCCTTCTCTCTACCGCTTTTTAAACCCATTTGGGCTCACTTTCATCTATTTGAAAAACTAGATATCCTATGCTATTAAGCGCATCACGGTAAAACTCAGGCTAGATGCCTGAAGTTTGTTATATATGATTGGTTTTGTTTTTTATGTTTTATTTATTTTTTATTTTTTATTTCTTATTTTCTATTTTAACAAAAAAAATTTAAACAATTTTTTGTTTTAATTCTCTAATTTTGTTTTTGTATCAATAATTTAAGGTGGTTTTTGGGTCCTTTATGGAGACAACCACGATTGCGCTAGTATTGGTTTGCGATTCGATAAACTATGTTCTAGCATATAGAGTAGAAATGTAATAATTTCTAGCCATCGCCCTTAACAACTCAATAAACAACCGGAAGTGATACCGGGTTCGCCCTTAGCAACTCAATAAACAACCGGAAGTGACACCGGACTTGTTTACACCTGGTATTATCAACCGGAAGTGACATCAGGAAATCGATGTCAGGAAAATAAATTGCAATTGAGTATTAATGATATATATAACATTATCCATCAGCAGAAATGAATTCACCAAGTGCTTAATACATAAGAAACATTCCAAATAAAAAATTTAAGAGCTATTGTTAGTAGCGGAAAACCGGAAGTAGAATAAGCCATTTCCGGTCACAAAATTAGCAGGCCTATATAAAGATGCTTAGCTTACCAGTGAATCAGTCTTGATAAAGGTCTTGTGAGGACCGAAACGCGTAGACAACCCATTGGTAAGCATCTTTCTGATTATTCTCTTTTTTAAAATTTTGCTACACTATGTTTTATTTTTGATTTTAGGGATCATCGATAATTTCATAGACCCAGCTGAGCTCCCCAAAGGATTCTTTTGGATAATCCTCCTCCAGTTATCTACACCCCTTTTTTTCACATGGAATAAGATTCACAGTGGAACATTTTTTGATTTGATTGACTTTTGGATTATTTTGGATTTTGTGGTTGTTTATTTTTCCACTGACACACTTAGTCATCACGAACGTTTTAATCACTATTGTACTCCTTATTTTTCCTCCAATATATACAATTTTTTTCTCCTAACGATTTTTTGTCTCATAATGTTTATCTTGGCATAAGAGGAGTTTATCTGGATTTGTCTAGTGCTAGCGCACAGATCTTTCACTAACATTGTTCACTGACACACTTTTGTTCCACACAGTAGTGCTCCTTGTTACCTTTTTTTTCTTTATCTTTTTTACCTTTTGTTGCACACCACTTTTTAGCATCATTTTAAACCTTTTTTTAATATTGTATACGATTGTGATATTATTGCCAGCATTTTTTACCTTTGCATTGCACAATTATCTTTGCATTTGCACATACTTGTTTCACGATCCCACTGTTGTATAGATCTGTGTAACCACTGCTATTATTTTTCATTGCCTTAGTTGCCCGTACCCACCCGCATCACTGTTATATATTTTAAATATTTCCCTGTGCTATACACTTACCACCTTGTGTTATACACCTAGCACTTTTTCGGTATCGCAGCAACCCTTGTAGCCAGGGGTCAGTGTCATAGATTCCAAATCGAGTGCGGCTTCTGTCAAGCACTCCTATTTCTGAATCTTTACTGCGGCCAATTTATTGATCCATAACTCCACTGACATCTATTGTGCTCCCTCTCTAGCACTTTATTTACCAGCACTTTATTTATCAGCTCTATAGCCTTTTTAAATGGTGTCACCAATAACTATTGCTGCCACTATTTAAAGGTTTAAATCAGTAGTTGGTCTCCGACCGCGCCTACTCAAGGATAGTTATACCCTAATCCACCCAATTCTTTGGGGTAAGGGTCAAATTGTACAGCTGTTTTTAGGTATTATGTTGTATTTTTAAGTATCATTTTGAGTTATTGTAACATTGTTGCCAGCGGAGTTAATGTAACAGTTTTCTCTAACAGCCGGCCAACCGTTTTGTTTTAAACCTCCAAGAAGAGAATCAGATATACCGCTTTTATTATTTTAACCAGTATTGTTTTTGTATTATTCTGTATAAAATAAAAATCTATTTAGTCCTCCTATACATTTGTGTGTACATACCCTTTAGCCATCTGGCGCTGTGATCACTTACACCGTTTTTAGTATATATGTCTATATATGTATTTATGTGTATATATGTATTTATATGTATGTATATGTGTATATATGTCTATATATGCATTTATGTGTATATATGTATATGTCTATATATGTATTTATATGTGTATATATGTATTTATATGTGTTTATGTATGTGTATATATGTATGTATATATGTGTATATATGTATATGTGTGTATATATGTCTATATATGTATATATATATGTATTTACAGACATATATACACATATAAACACGTAAATACATATGTATACATACAGTATATAGACAAACATATTAGGGCATTAGAGCCCTTTGCAGTCAAGTAGCTGGATAAACATAAAATCATATTTATGCAATATTCATATTTAATAAATAAAAAGGCAAGACATTTATACTTAAAAGTACAAAATCCAGAGTGTAATTGTTGATTTTTTTATAAAATGGGCTGAACATGGGCGTATATTAAATTTTCTCTCCAATCCCAGTGTAATTCTATAAACATTTTCACACTACAGTTCTCACTATTTTTACTCACAAATCAAAAGTGCCAAAATTTCACCAAAATACTCAAAACACTAATTATTCTGAAAGGAGAACCTAGACATATGAAAATTACAGCATATTTAAGGTATAGTGAACTGAAAAGCGTAATTTGATTATTATTAAGCGTGATATTCATGTTTTAAAACACGTCAGCTTCCCCCTCTGTGATTTGCCCTTCATTGCGAGCTTCTACGTAGCAAAGAGCTCTCATTATTTGTATGGGATACATCTCACCACTTGCAGGGACAGACCCTTTTTTTTAGAATTTCATGAGGGCTGCCCCTGTGAGTGTTGGAGTGGAAAACCATGTCTTGATCAGCAAATGTTTTAGAATTGGGGGCTAAGGGAGCTTCGGCTTAGCAGCGATCTGATCTGCGATCTGGACTGGGCTATGGAGGTGAGTTTAGCTCTTTTTGCGCTTTTGCTATCAGAAGTGACTCTGACATTGTTTTTGCCCCCAAGCCTGAATGGGATGTGTTAGAAGGTCACCTCAATGCTTGGTTATTTCATATGAAGACTAAAGCAGTCCTGCTCCTGACCTGTCGTCCTGGTCCTGACTCACGCTACCTGTCTAACCCCTGTTACCTATTACCTGTGGACTGATTTACTGGCTAAAGACGCCTGGAACTGTCTCCTGTTTACAGAGCTTGCCTCTTCCTTCTACTCTGATGCTTGGTGGTTCTAGTACTGACTACTGTCCTGTTGATGGACTATTCTACAGTTTTACTGACAAGAGACTTCAGACTATCCTCTGCCCATTTTGTTCCAGATACTGAATCAGATAATTCTTTAATTGCCTTTTAGGAGTCTAGTATGGGTCTTGGGGAGGATGGCATCATGACACTACTAGCATTCTTTGCAGGATGACATCATGACACTATTAGCTCTATGTGCAGAATGACATCATGACACTGCTAGCTCTGTGCAGGATGACATCATGACACTATTAGCTCTCTGTGCAGAATGACATCATGACACTGCTAGCTCTGTGCAGGATGACATCATGACACTATTAGCTCTATGTTCAGGATGACATCATGACACTACTAGCTCTCTGTGCAGGATGACATCATGACAATACTAGCTCTCTGTGCAGGATGACATAATGACACTGCTAGCTCTCTGTGCAGGATGACATCATGACACTATTAGCTCTCTGTGCAGGGTGACATCATGACACTACTAGCTTTCTGTGTAGGATGACATCATGGTCTCAGTGCAGGATGACACCATCCATGGGGCCCCTGCAACAAAAAAACCACAGTGATGGGGCCTAGCACCAGGTTCTGGGCAAGATGACACAGTGGGTACCTAGTAACAAAAGAGAACAGCTTTTGGCTGAAATACTGGGCAATTAATTGGGTAACAGGTCTTAGTTTCCATGCCCTGGTGTAGGGGCACATTTTATTTGCTGGACCTCTGCCTGTCTGTACAAATAATTATACTGTACATCACAATCTACTTACCTACAAATGTGTTTTCACCAGTTTAGCCAATCAGACATTGAACTGCAGAAGGTATGAAGAATGCTTAAGAGGCATTAAAAGCCATTGTGACAATTACAGTCTAGCCCTAGTTACAGCTATTTATTTACAGCCTGGCACACACCAGACCTGCCCTTACAAATGACACATACTGTATATGAACACGTAAGATAGCAGCTGTTTTGCTAACACTGAGAAGCAAGTCACATTATTTTTATACTTAGCAGATTTATCAGTAACAGGCTGCACCCAATCAGCACACACAGCAGATAGGATATACCTGAGAAAATAAAGCAGATCTTGTGTCAGCACAACAACAGGTCTTACCAAAAGGGTTAAAACATCTGTCAGTAACAAAACATAACAATAACACAGAACACCTTTTAAAAACAACATGGATCCTAAATGTTAGACAAACTTCTATCAGCCAAAATCAGCCTTCAGTTGCCAGACCGAAAGTCTCTTCTGAGAAAGAGACACCACAGTAGGCAGAGGAGAAAGAGGGAATCTTAATTAGGTCCATATACAAAGTTCTGTGAGGCCAAACCAGAGCATCAGAACCACTTCTTGCCAACATTATGTTAAATGATCTAAGCCCCACTATAACATTTACCAGAATATGCAATAGAGGGAGGGTAGTGTAAATCGTTTCCATCTTGAAGGTTGGTTTCTCAGAAACTTGTTTATGAAATCAAATCCAACATAGGGTGAAATGCTTGCCCTAGGGAGCGGAGCAATAATGCACTACACAGAAGAGCAAAGGCAGCATCTTGATTGGCTCCAGGTATACACTAGACAAAATATAATCTCTTGAAAATGAGCTGATTCTGTATCTTTAAGATACCAGTTCTATGACCCCTGGATCCCAAATGGAGCATGCCCACAGCTACTGAAAAAGCAGCAATCTGACCCCTACAATAAGAAAATCCTGACATCCATGCTAACTTGGAAGTGGGAGTAAAAATTCTAGGCCTGCCTGGTCCTACACAAGGATAAGTTTATTATCCATAGAATCTTGGGGGATGCTGCAAATTGGGTAGAAAAGGAGGCAGGGGACTTGTGAGATCTGGAGTGCTGAAAGGAAAGAATATGTTTGGCTGTTCATTCCTTGTCCATGGATTTGTTTTAGATTTGTGGCACAGAGGCACTCTTACCACCAGTAAATGTGGATACAATAGCAAATAGCATCCAGGCCAGGCCCAAAAAAGGATCTTACATTGATAAAGCAATAACAGAAGTCTTAGAACAATATCAAAATATAGAAAAAAGTCCAGAACACTCGCCCACTACACTGTGCTCGCTGCAGGGATAGAGACAAAATCATAAAAAAAATCCAAAAAGTTCTATGAAGCAGCAGCACCAATATCAAAGTCTTTATTTAGGACAAGAGAATAAAAACTACAATGTCGCGGGGCTCAACCCTTAATCGTGTGTATAATTTTTACAATGCAAGTTCACTTTACTTATACCCTTCAGGTGTGTACATTCACAGGTGTGTCTAAATAAAAAATCACTCGGCACTAGACATCACCACCTAGTGGTAAAAAAACATCACATCATATATTATTTATACAAAGGTAAACATTCCCATATATTTCTCCATTAGAACCGATGCAATGGAGTAGATTCATAAAATAGTTCATCCTAAACCTTACAGTTTAGATTTTATAATGCTGGCAGTAAAGAGGAGAAAAATAGACCTATAAAAACAGCGACCAATCCAGGTCCCTATTAAGACCCCTAGGATGCAAGGTAAATAATATATGATGTGATGTTTTTTTAACACTAGGTCTAGTGCTGAGTGATTTTTTATTTAGACACACCTGTGAATGTACACACCTGAAGGGTATAAGTAAAGTGAACTTGCATTGTAAAAATTATACACGATTAAGGGGTGAGCCCAGCGATGTCGTGGTTTTTATTCTCTTGTCCTAAATAAAGACTTTGATACTGGTGCTGTTGCTTCATTGCACTTCTTAGAACAATATCAGCAGACCAAGACTTAGCCAAAAACCACGTCTAGCCAAAACAGCAATTGCAGCACTTTTAGCATTAATGAGAACCATTTTGAATGCAACATCACAAATAAGGATATTAGAAACTATAATTAGCTTAACTCAATCCTGGATCTCTTCCAAGGATCTTTTACCAGATGCAACCATAGAGGTTCAGACAGACTTGCAAACCCTCAAGTTTTCTATCCATTGCATCTGAGAAGGATGTGGCTTCCCCTAAGAGAAGAGCAGCCTGCGTGGATAAAGTTTCAAAAGCACCTCTCGGTTATAGGTTGGCCAAAGGACATAGCCTTAAGTGTGGCAGAAGGCACAAAGGTACCGTTTGGTTATTCCACTCCTTGCACACTGGCCCAAACAGATATAGTGACGGTAAAAGGAACATATTTAAATAGTCAGTAAAGTCAAAATTAAACTTTCATGATTCCGATAGAGCAGAAGTTTTAAACAACTTTACTTCTATTATCTAATATGCTCTTAGCATCCTTTGTTGAACAATACAGCAATGCACTACTGGGAGCTTGCTGAACAAATTGGGTGAACTAATAACAAAAGACAAATATATGCAGCCACCAATCAGCAGCTAGCTTCCTGCAATGCATATCTGCTCCTGAGCTCCCCTAGGAGTACTCTTAAACAAAGGATACAGAGAGAATGAAGCACATTTTATAATAAAAATGTAAATTGTAATTTTTTTTAATTGCATGCTCTGTCTGAATCATGAAAGTACAATTTTGACTTCACGGTCTCCTTAAAAGTTCTATGCAGCACCTTAGATTATTGTTATATGGGACGCACCTCCAAAGTGCTTAGTACTTAGAAATACATTTATATGGTCTAACCTGAAGGACAGACCCTCACCCAATTATCTGGGGGGTCCTGCAACTCAGCAATTTCATCCTCAACAGAGGGACTGTAACTAAATCATTCCCTTGTATAGGGTAACTCTGCGCTTGCTGTAGGAGGCATGTGAGCCATAAACTCAGCCATAATAGTAAGTAGTCTTTAAATGTAGGAGTTTGGTAGAGGCCCCTAAGGGCCCGGTCTGTTGGCACCCATGATTGGTATATAATGCAGACCCCTAGTATTAGTGAGTCACACAGCTGACAGATGGCAAACACAGGCACAGCTAGCAGGGTCTATGTGATCAGATCTGCCCTTACCCCCAGATGATGGTACAGGGGCCTGAGCAGCACTAGATTGTGCTAATTATAATAAAGCAATGACACAAGATTAAGACAAGTGTGACAACATTACCTTGCTAAACCATTTCATTAGACATCAAATGACAACAGTTAAGCATTTAGCATAACTATACAATTAAAATGCCCTGAAAAACAATAAAATGTTCTCACCACCCTGACAATCTCAGTGATATCATATTTATGACGACCACTGACTCAGGAAGACTAGGAGGGGATTAGCCATAATGCTGTCCTGCTGCAAAAAACTCTAAAAAGCCCCAGGAAAAGCCATAGTAAATGAACTTGCATTGTGGGTAATCTGTGAATGCTTGTATCAGTATCACAGACTCTTAAAGAGACAGTACACTTTTTTTTCTCATAAGTGCCTAAAACAGCGTTTAATACCATCAGGTCATTTAAACACTATGAATAGATGTGCAATGCACTACTGGCAGTAAGTTGCTGATTGGTGGCCGCACATATGTCTCATGTCATTGGCTGACGTGATATGTAGTGCATTGCTGCTCCTTTAACAAAAGACACTAAGAGAATGAAGCAAATTTGATAATAGAAGTAAATTTGTTTTAAATTGTATTCTCTTTATCACTTGTTTTCAAACCTATCCTCAGACCTCCCTAACAGGTCAGATTGTGAGGATATCTGAACTAGCGCACAGGTGAAATAATCAGCTGATTAGTAAACATTGTTATTTTACCTGCTCTCATCCAAGGTAATCCGGAAAACCTGGTCTATATGAATTATGAGAGAATATTTTTATGTGTCCTGTACCTTTAAGCTTAAACAGCAGCACCCATTACTTTACAGAAACTATAACTTTATACTTAGATCTTCAATATTTAACAACTATTATAACTGTATAAAATGCACGTACATATTATTGTCAAGCTAATCTTTGCTTTGATTACATCATTAAGTTTAGCATGCACTGACTGTTTAATATCCCTTTAATCTAAACTTAGTGCAAAGTCATTTGAAAACCTTTGGAAAACTTCCGTTTTCTATTGCACTGGACAGGCTTTGAAAACCAATTAAAAACGTATCTAATAGTCTGACTCTGAACCCTAGTGCAGTGCATTATGACAAAACAAAGGTCTGCAAGAAGCCACGCCCACTGTACTTATGGGCGGCTTCGTTTGTACGGTTTAGGCTAAGGCTTTTCATCATATTCGTTTCTTACCTCAGTAAAAGAAGTGCAAATCTGGTCTCTTTCCTGCTGTTGACATAAACTATAAGAAATATATAGTTCATGTCCTGAGTGCTGGCTTTAATGTGATTTCCTTCCGTGTACAATGATTAAAAGAGGAATGTCTGGCTTAATGACTTAAATAACGTTCGCTGTGACAGAACACGTCCCACCCAAGTGTTCCTCATAGACTAAGGATTTAGCTGCACGGTTGCCAGTGGCTCAAGCAAACCTTTAAAGGGATGATTCAGATAGAGCACTCATTTTCACACCTGCCCTGAGGCCTCCCCAATAGATCAGATTTTAAGGATTCCCTTTGGGGAGAGCAGTAAAATAACCATTGTTTACTAATCAGCTGATTGTATCACCTGTGCTCTAATTCAGATATCCTCACAATCTGACCTGTTAGAGAGACCTGAGGATAGGTTTAAAAATCATTAAGATAGAGCAGCGATTTTAAACAACTTTCTAATTTTCTTCCATTATCAATTTTTCTTTGTTCTTTTGGTTTCTTTTGTTGAAAAGCAGGGGTGTAAGCTTAGGAGCCGGCCCATTTCTGGAGCACTACATGGCAGCAGTTTACAAGAATGTTGTCCATTTGCAAGAGCACTATTTGGCAGCACTATTTCCTGCCATTTAGTGCTACAGATGCTACCTAGGTATCTCTTCAGCACAGAATATCATGGGGAACAAAGCAAATTTGATAAAAGAATTAAATTGTAAACTTTTTTTTTTTTAAATGGTTTGTTCTGTCTGAATCACAATAAGAATTTTTTGGGATTCACGTCCCTTTAATATGTTTAGTGGCGTTTGAGAAATCGCACGATGAGACAGATGACATCACAAATACACAGCAATCTAAACGGTACAACGATAAATAAAGAGATGTGATGCATGCTGGGAACAGAACGGATATGGAAATATCCCAGTGAATGGCTGTGGCACAAGCCTGGGTTAGGTGACATTGCTAACTCACCATTAAACCTCTGGATGCCACAATGCATAGCTTAGTTAACCCCAACACCTGATATCAAGGTCACAAGAAACAGATTCTCAGCACGTACAAGATCTCTGCTCACAAAATAGCAGCCCAGATCAGTGGCGTCACTAGGGGGGGGCGGGGGGGGTGGGCCGCACCCGGGTGACACCCACCAGGGGGTGACACCAAAAAAAAAAAAAAAAAAAATTTTTTTTTTTTTTTTTAATTTTATTGAAATTCAAAGAAATACAATGTTGAGATGCATAGATTTTTTTTTTATTAGAGGGGCTGGCATTCGTGAACATTGGTGGGACTGGGGAAGATGTAGACACACAATTTTTTTGCCCCTTGAGCCAGTGCTGCAATTTCAACAAATAGTTTTCCCGGCTGCTCCTAGCCTAAACCTGCCTGCCTATCTGTGCTCACTGCTCAGTGACATGTGGAGCAGTGGAGTCACTCACTGCTGTGCTGTCTCTCTAAACGGGAACTGGCAAATCATGAGGGGATGCCTGGCACCTGACCGCATGACTGTTTGACACTGTCTTTAAAGTGAAGCAGCCACATATGATGCCCACCAGACCATTACGGTTACGGTACACTAAGTGCACACTGAACAGGTAGGAGGGCGGGCGGGGGTCTGGGGGTGGGCAGAGTGCAGAGCTGATTGGCCATAAGAAGCGGTAGGCACGCGGCCCGTGGCTGTGCACTGACAGGCTTGGAACAGAGTCAGAGAGCAGAATTTTCATAGTTTGCACCTAAAACTTTTCTTTAGTGATTTATTTTTAGAGTGCTCTGTTTATCTTTCATTTGATGCTCTGCTGAGCCAGGGAGCAGCTCTAGGCATGAGCTTTATAATTAATGCAGTGCAGTTTACATATTTTGTATGTGTGTGTCTGAGTTTTTGTTTGTGTGTGTCTGAGTTTTTGTGTGTGTGTGTGTGTCTCAGTGTTTTTGTGTGTGTGTGTTTTTGTGTGTGTGTGTGTCTGAGTGTTTTTGTGTGTGTGTGTGTCTGAGTGTGTTTCCGAGTGTTTGTGTGTGCATCTGAGTATGTTTTAAGTGTGTCTGAGTGTTTGTATGTGTGTTTGCCTGTGTTTTTGTGTGTGTCTGCTTTCTGGGGGGGGGGGGTGACACCATAACTTACCGCACCGGGTGACACCAACCCTAGTGACGCCACTGGCCCAGATACATTTGTATTACAAGGAGCAAAGCTAAGAGGAGAGTATGAGGTCAGCTGGTGTTACTGAGCACTATATTGTAAAGCAACAGTCTCTCATAAAGCATTTTAGTCATCTCCCCTTAAAGGGACAGTAAACTTGATTTTTGTTATTGTTTAAAAAGATAGATAACGCCTTTACTACCCATTCCCCAGCTTTGCACAACCAACATTTTTATATTTATATACTTGATAACCTCTATAACCACTACATCTCTGCCTGTTTCTAAGCCACTGCAGGCTGTCTCTTATCTCAGTGCATTTTATTAGCGTTTCACAGCCAGACAGCGCTACTTCATGTGTGCCATATAGATAACATTGTGCTCTGCTTGAGATTGGCTAAAATGCAAGTCTGTAAAAAGCACAGTAATGAGGGAGCAGTCTGCAGAGGCTTAGATACAAAGGCAATCGCAGAGGTAAAAACTACATTAATATAACAGTATTGCTTAAAGGGACACTGAATCCAAATTTTTTTCTTTCGTGATTCAGAGAGAGCATGACATTTTAAGCAACTTTCTTATTTACTCCTATTATCAATTTTTATTTATTCTCTTAGTATCTTTATTTGAAATGCAAGAATGTAAGTTTAGATGCAGGCCCATTTTTTGTGAACAACCTGGGTTGTTCTTGCTGATTGGTGGATAAATTCATCCACCAATAACAAAAGTGCTGTCCAGAGTTCTGAGCCCAAAACAAAGCATAGACGCCTTCTTTTTCAAATAAAGAAGGCATCTCCTTTTCCTTTTAACAGCCTCATACCTATTCCACAGGCAGGCTCACATGCTCATACCTTACCCTTCTCCACAGGCAGTTTATATAGGCCCCTCTCTCCTTTCCTCTCCTTACCTTAGCTCTCATGAACTACTTTCTATTTTAAAATCTATGTCACTAAACTGCACCACCTCACATAAATGCCCCCACTGCTATAAATCTCATTCTCACCTACTCTTACTTTCAATCTTGCTGCTATTGGCATCAGGTGACATCTCTCCAAATCCTGGGCCCACCCTCATTCCCACCATTACCCAATCACGCACTCCTTATAGTAACTTTAATAAAAGCAACACAGATAACCTCATTTCCATCAAATGCATCCCATACACACACACTCCTTTCACTTGCACACTATGGAACTCTCGCTCTGTGTGCAACAAACTTACAACCATTCATGACCTGTTTATTTCAAATGCTTTCACCCTTTTAGCAATTACCGAAACCTGGCTATCTCCTTCTGACACCGTCTCCACTGCTGCTCTCACACATGGTGGTCTTCACTTTAGCCATACCCCTAGGCCAGGTGAGAAACGTGGTGGCGGGGTTGGACTCTTGCTCTCCCCCTCCTGCACTTATCAGTACCTACCTCTAATCCCATCTCTCTCCTTCTCGTCCTTTGAAGTCCACTGCATTCGCCTGTTCTCCCCCCTCTCCCTCAAAGAGGCAGTCATCTATCGCCCTCCTGGACCTACCTCCCATTTCCTTGACAACTTTGCCGCCTGGCTTCCTCACTTTCTCTCTACAAATATACCAACCCTAATTCTTTGGGACTTCAACATTCTCATTGACAACCCGTCTGCCCCTGCTGCCTCTAAACGTCTTTCACTCACATCCTCCTTCGGTCTCTCACAATCCACCCAATTCCCTACCCACCGTGATGGACATTCCATCGACCTGGTATTTTCCTACCTCTGTTCTATATCTGACCTCACCTGTCACCCTTTTCCCATTTCAGACCATCACCTGGTCACCTATAATATTAATACAACAGCTAAACCCACTCCTCCATCCCACCCCCGCACCTGTATAAATCTACATGCTGTGGATCCGCTCCAATTTACAAAAATTATTCAAGATCTCCTTCCTCACACTTCCACTATAACCTGCCCTGATCTCACAACAGCTCACTATAACAAAACTCTCTCCTCTGCACTAGACACACTTGCCCCTTCCCAGCTGCGCAAAACATCATGACGTCAATTACAGCCCTGGTACTCTCAGCAAACACACTATTTGGAAAAATGCTCCCGTACTGCTGAGCGTGTCTGGAGGAAAACTCACTCTGAACCTGATTTCATACACTATAAGTTTATTCTTCATTCATACACTTGTGCCCTTCACTTAGCCAAGCAAACTTACTTCTATTCTATTATATCTACTCTTTCCTCAAACCCTAAACGACTCTTCTCCACCTTTAACTCTCTCCTCTACCCTCCTGCTCCACCCCCTCCATCTGTCTTTAGTGCTCAAGACCTGGAAGACTACTTCTTAAACAAAACATGTACTATCCGAAGCAACATCCCAACACCAACCTGCAATATTCCATCAACAGGCCAGGTTACTCCCTCTGTCACCCTCTGCATCTTCCATCCAGCCACTGAGAATGAAGTTTCTTCCTTACTATCTTCCTCACGCCTCACTACCTGCCCGCTCGACCCTATCCCTTCCCATCTAATACCCTCCCTATCTTCCACCCTCACTCCTGCTCTTACCTACATCTTCAACCTATCTCTCTCTACCGGCTCATTCCCATCTTCTTTCAAACATGCAAAAGTCACTCCCATACTGAAAAAACCCTCCCTCGACCCTAATTCTCCTGAAAGCTACCGTCCCATATCACTGCTTCCACTAACATCAAAACTCCTTGAAAAACTAGTTTACATTCGCCTAACCAATTTCCTGTCCGCCAACTCCTTGCTTGACCCCCTGCAATTCGGATTCCGCCCCAAACACTCAACTGAAACTGCCCTTACCAAGGTTACTAACGATCTTCTCTATGCTAAAAATATTGGACACTACTCTATACTCATCTTACTTGACCTCTCAGCTGCCTTCGACACAGTTGACCACCCCCTCCTCCTACAGACCCTTAGCTCTTTTGGCCTCTTTGACACTGCCCTTTCCTGGATTCACTCTTATCTTTCTCACAGGTCTTTTTCTGTGTCATTTGCTGGCGACTCCTCCTCTCCAATGCCTCTGTCTGTTGGAGTACCTCAAGGATCTGTTCTGGGTCCTCTACTCTTCTCCATCTATATATCTTCGCTGGGTAAACTTATCAACAGTTATGGCTTCAAATATCACCTCTATTCTGATGACACCCAGATCTACCTCTCCACCCCTGCTCTCTCTCCCTCTGTCCTTTCTCATGTCAGCGACTGTCTATCTGGTATTTCTTCCTGGATGGCCTCTCACCACCTAAAGATTAACATGTCCAAGACTGAGCTCCTTCTTATCCCCCCTCAAGCTCTACGCCGACTTGTGACTTCTCTATCCCTGTTGACAGCATCACCATTTCCCCATCGCCCCAAGTCCGCTGCCTCTGAGTTACACTTGACTCAAATCTATCCTTCGCCTCCCATATCCAATCGCTTTCTACATCCTGCCACAACCATCTACGTAACATTTCAAAGATTCAACCTTTCCTGTGCGCTACCACCACAAAGCAAATAATCCACTCCCTTGTTATTTCCCGACTTGACTACTGCAATAACCTACTTACTGGCCTTCCTCTTTCCCGCCTCTCCCCCCTTCAATCCATCCTAAATGCCTCTGCCAGGCTGATCTACCTTTCTCGTCGCTCTTTTTCTGCTGCACCTCTCTGCGAGTCCCTTCATTGGCTCCCCATACACAGCAGAATTAAATTCAAAATTCTCACCCTTGTATACAAAGCGCTCACCAACACCGCTCCCCTCTACCTATCCTCTCTAATCAACAAGTTTACTTCAGCCCGCCCACTAAGATCCAACATTGACCTGCTCCTTGCATCTGCGACTATCACCTCCTCTCATGCTAGACTGCAGGACTTCTGTTGTGCAGTACCTACCCTCTGGAACACTCTCCCTCGTGCTGTCAGGCTTTGCCCTAATCTTTCTTCCTTTAAATGCTCCCTAAAGACTTTTCTGTTCAGAGAAGCCTACCACCACACTCAATAATATTTCTCTTACCTAACAACATTTCCCTCCTCTAACTCTGTATTAACATCTTTCTCAATCTTGCAGTCCTCACCTCCTGTTTCTCAACCCCCTACCCTTCTAGATTGTAAGTTCCCATGGGAATAGGGCCCTCAATTCCTCCTGTATGTATTTGTAAATTTTGTCTTGTGTACTTTAAGTTTTATATAATTGTTTTATGTAAATGAATTGTATCCATGGACAGCGCTGCGGAATACGATGGCGCTTCATAAATAAAGTAAAATAATAATAATAATAGTAGTAAATTAGAAAGTTGCTTAAAACTGCATGCTCTATCTGAATCATGAAAGAAAAAAATTGTGATTAGTTTCTCTTTAAGAAAAACTGGGGAATGGGTAATAAAGGGATTATCTATCTTTTTAAATAATAAAAGTAGATTGTCCCTTTAATGAGATACACAATTTCCAAAGTAATAAATGCCTTTAAAACAATCCCTGAGGGGTCTTTTAACAGTGACAAGGCATCTTATAGAATCTCACCAGACCAGAGACCTTTAGAGGATCGGCCCTATATCATTTGGTAAACTCATATTTATATTATAGGACCTTAGAAAATAATTTAGCAGCACCACCAATTAGTGTTAAAAATGTTTACTTTATTGTGCCAAGTAAAACAGACAACGTTTCGGACTAGTGTCCTTAGTCATGTCTTTTAAGGGCTATTTGTAATTTAGTGTAGGATAGGGCTTTTTTATTTTGGGGGGGCTTTTTTATTTTGTTAGGGGGATTAGATTAGGTGTACTTATTTTAAAAATCTTGTAATTTGTTTATTATTTTCTGTAACAGTGTTTTTTTGTACTTTAGCTAATTTTATTTAAGTGTATTTAGTTTAGGGAATTAATTTAATTATTGTGTAGTATTAGGTGTAATTGTAACTTAGGTTAGGTTTTATTTTACAGGTACTTTTTTATTTATATAAACCTTAAACTAGATACAATGTAATTATTAGTTATATTGTAGCTATCTTAGGGTTTATTTTATAGGTAAATATTTAGTTTTAAATAGGAATATTTTAGTTAATGATAGTAATTTTATTTATATTTAAATTATATTGAAGTTAGGGGGTGTTAGGGTTAGACTTAGGTTTAGGGGTTAATAAATTTAGAATAGTGGCAGCGACGTTGGGGGCGGCAGATTAGGGGTTAATAAATGTAGGTAGGTGGCGGCGATGTTAGGGACGGCAGATTAGGGGTTAATAATATTTAACTAATGTTTGCGAGGCGGGAGTGCGACGGTTTAGGGGTAAATAGGTTTATTATAGTGGAGGCGACGTTGGGGCGGCAGATTAGGGGTTTAGAAGTGTAGGTAGGTTGCGGTGACATTGGGGAAGGCGGATTAGGGGTTAATAAATATAATGTAGGTGTCAGCGATGTTGGGGGCATCAGATTAGGGGTTGGCGGTGTCCGGAGCGGCAGATTAGGGGTTAGTAATTATAATGTAAGTGTCGGTAATGTCAGGGGCGGCAGATTAGGGGTTAATAAGTGTAAGATTAGGGGTGTTTAGACTCAGGGTTCATGTTAGGGTGTTAGGTGTAGACATAAAATGTATGTCCCCATAGGAATCAATGGGGCTGCGTTAAGGAGTTTTACGCTGCTTTTTGGCAGGTGTTAGACTTTTTTTCAGCCGGCTCTCCCTGTTGATTCCTATGGGAAAATCGTGCACTAGCATGTACGACCAGCTCACCGCTAACGTAAGCAGCGCTGGTATTGGAGTGCGGTAAGGAGCAATATTTTGCTCAACGCTCACTTCTTGTCTGGGTTGTGAAAACCTGTAATACCAGCGCTGTCTGTTTCTAGTGTGCACGGCACAATACTTGCACTGATGTTGTTCCAGGCAACCTCCATAACTGCTGCTTAGGTGGGAGATTGCCCCTTGGTACCTCACTGACATCCAACCTGCTTAAAGAAGATAAAATCTATTAAGAGTAAAAATCACATTTTCAGAGGGATATAGATATCTCCAAATCTATTTTATTGAGAGAACTGCATTCTATCTATCTATCTATCTATCATATATATGTTTTTGTTTGTGTTTCATATTGGATATCTGACTACAGCTAAAACACATCAGTACAGAAGAGCAGTGGTATTAAAAACAATGAAAGGACAAATGCAAAGTATCCATTAGTAATTAAAGAATAATACAATGTGTATTGTAAGCTGTTTATATAATAAAACTACTGCTGTTTTTACACTTACGCTTGCTTTGTGATTATAGATCACCACTACTACTGTATATGCTAGTTAGTAGCTTTTAGCTATACAACCTTGTTGCCATACATCGAGATCCTGTTGCCGGTGTTCTGGAGCAGCTTTCACATTGATTGGAGGAATTGTGACGTACTTGGCCCCAGCGTGTCTGTCGGGCGACCCTTAACAGTCCCGACTTGCTACTACTGGCACTCTGACCGTGCCGCTTCGTTTGTGAGTATATCGTATTTGTGGGGAGAGGGTTCTATTTGTGCCTTTGAAATCCCGACGATACTGCTCTATGGTTGGCGCCTCTCTTCTTTTTTCTCCAATGTGTATTGTAAGAATAGCACTTGAATTCTAAACCCACCTACTGCAAAGGCATCACATCATTTAATCAGTATTTCTACAGAAAACTTTTCTTTGCAGATATTTGAGACTCTTACCCAGAAGAAGGATGCATCACCTTTAACCTCTTCTACAGGGCTAGCAGGTAAACTATGATCTGCAAACTACTGAAATATGAAATACCCCAGTACCTCCCAGGATAAAACGTAGCGAACACAAGGATATCTTGCCGGAGAGAGAGAGCCAGGGCTGCACATTATGCACTTACTTGACCTATTGTCTAAATAAATAATATGGTGGTCAGTAGATTATATAGACACTCATGGATAGGCAGAAACACAGACCTAATATATACAGCACACAGATAAGAATGAAAATAAATACATTCACACATGTTCACATTTTAATAAATAAAGGTTAATTTAAATATAATAATTTCAAGTAAAATGTCATTCAGTTAAAACACATGGCTTCTGGCAAGACAGTAAATGTAACATCTGTAACAATGATCTGTCTCAGAGCTTAATGTAAACTAGCAAGTTACTAAACATGCACAGGGCACTAGATCTGCTCTGCAAGTGGTATACAGAGTCATAATATATACAGATGCTATAATATATGGTTGATCACAATATATTGAATGACATTTGGTCTGAAAACAATGATCTAATTTATACATGAATATACATACAAGCAATCTAATATATTAAACTTAGGAAAACCAATTAAAGGGACACTAAACCCAAATTCTTATCTTTCATGATTCAGATAGAGCATGCGATTTTAAGCAACTTTCTAATTTACTCCTATTATCAATTTTTCTTCGTTCTCTTGCTATCTTTATTTAAAAAACAGTAATGTAAGCTTAGGAGCAGGCCCATTTTTTGTTTAGCACCTAGGTAGTGCTTGCTGATTGGTGGCTAAATGTAGCCACCAATCAGCAAGCATTAAAATCACATGCTCTATCTGAATCATGAAAGAAAGAAATTGGGTTTAGTATCCCTTTAAGTACAAAAACGTCAACATGATAAATGAAAATACTCTCCATATACTTATGTACACACTCCAGGTGTGCTACATAAACACAAATTCTACGTCATTTAAGCTTTTCTCTGAATCATATCTGTGCACAATCAAATCTAGGGAGCCGATCTACTGTAAATATGCCGTTTTCTTGACACATTTGTATCATAGGACCGTCCGTATTCAGTGACGGCAAATAAACAGCTGGCTGTTAAATCAGTGCACAAAGCAGTCTATGACAAAGGATACAATTAGCGCTACAGTGTGCTGCAGATGGTGAATAACGATGCCTCACTATGCCAGAGAGAGAAACAATAAAACGCTCTGTGTGGCTCAGAAATGTGGTTTCCTGCATTACTTGGTAACTTAAAGGGACACTGAACTCAAATTTTTGTTTCATGATTCAGATAGAGCATGCAATTTTAAGCAACTTTCTAATTCACTCCTATTATCAATTTTTCTTCATTCACTTGCTATTTTTATTTGAAAAAGAAGGCATCTAAGCTTCTTTTTTGTTTCAGGACTCTGGACAGCTCTTTTTTATTGGTGGATGAATTTATCCACCAATCAGCAAGAATAACCCAGGTTATTCACCAAAAATGGGCCGGCATCTAAACTTACATTCTTGCATTTCAAATAAAGATACCAAGAGAAGGAAAAAAATTTGATAATAGGAGTAAATTAGAAAGTTGCTTAAAATTGCATGCTCTATCTGAATCATGAAAGAAAAAATTTGGGTTTAGTGTCCCTTTAAGTAATCACGGCACATGATTTTTATTGGTTTTCTATTCTAAACATAATAATGAGTAATCAGTGGAACTCATCTGCAAGAAGAGCACAGAATGATCTCTAATCTCTCCCCATACCAATCTGTGCAGGCCATTTCCATAGAACTATTCTTCATCTTCCCCAGTAACCTGTCCCTCATCTAGTGTGACAGTTTGTTTGTGCAAAGCAAGTAATGCACGTCCCTGCTCTGTCACACTCATGCCCAATGAGTAGTTATCCTTTTTGTAGCCAGTACTATTTCCACATTGTAGGTACAGATCTCCCAAGCTCTCTGGTTCGGCTTCCCCTGGGACCAACTGACTGTCCAGCTCGATTCCGGAAGTCTTTCTCTGATCCGTCAGTTTGTGCTGCCTCTTCATCATATCTGCAAAATATAAAAGGACACTAGTAATGAGTCAACCACAATAATGATAAAAACTCAGTAACGAGCTAGGAACAAGAATTGCTACAGACGGTGCCACTCAATGTTAAATCAGTGACATGAAGCAGTTTGAGTTTTACTAATGATGAAGATAAATTACGTTTTTAATATGGAACAGAAACCGAAGTGAGATGTTAAGGCAGCCTCTTAAGAAACCTGCAGCTAGATTACAAGTTTTGCGTTAAGTTGTGCGGTACGGCTATACCGCTGACAAATTGGCCATTGCGGGTGGAATGGTAGTTCTCCCGTATTACAAGTCGCGGCGGTATAACTATACCGCAAGTGTTTTAGCCTGTAATGCAACGAACCATTCTGCAGTAACAAAATGTGTTTGAGTGTGGGATTTTCAATAGCGCTGTATTTCAAGTTGTTCGGACAGGCTATAGCGCTAGCGTTATAGCTTATACCGTCGCGATCTGAGACCAGTAGTTATGGATGTTGCAAAACAAAAATGTTTCAAAAAAACTCATAACTAAATGTTACAAAGTAACTAACACTCTTAAAATATCTATTAACCCCTAAACCGCCACCCTCCCGCATCACAAATACTATAATAAACTTATTAACTCCTTAACAGCCGACCACCCACATCACCAACACTAAATAAATCTAGTAACCCCTAAACCGCCGGCCCCCCACGTCGCCAACACTATAAAAAAACTATTAACCCCTACACCACCGGTCCCCCACATCGCAACACACTAAATTAAACTATTAACCCCAAAACCTAACACTCCCTAACTTTAAATTAAACTTACAATATAACTATCTTTAAATAAATAAAAACTTACCTGTGAAATTAAAAAAACTTAAGTTTAAACTATAAATTAAACTAACCGTACTATTTTAAATAAATGAAAGAAACAAAAAATAAAAAAACCTAACATTACAAAATCCTAACACTACGAAAAATTTAAAATATCTAAGATTACAAAAAATAATAAACAAATGATCCAATAATAAATAAAAATTACACCTAATCTAATAGCCCTATAAAAACAACCATCGAAAATAAAAACACCCCCTAACCTAAAAATAAACTACCAATAGCACTTAAAAGGGCCTTTTGTAGGGCATTACCCTAAGTTAAACAGCTCCTCCCAACAGTAAAACCTCCCTTCCAACCAACCCCCCAAAATAAAAAACCCAAGTCTAAAAATAAAATAAGCTACCCAATGCCCCTAAAGGGGCATTTGTATGGGCATTGCCCTTAAAAGGGCATTCAGCTCTTTCTTTCATGTAATTGTCCATGAGCTAGTGACGTATGGGATATACAATCCTACCAGGAGGGGCAAAGTTTCCAAAACCTCAAAATGCCTACAAATACACCCCTCACCACACCCACAAATCAGTTTTACAAACTTTGCCTCCTATGGAGGTGGCAGATGCAAGTCTTTCAGGTTGGGGAGCTGTCTGGGGATCTCTGACAGCACAAGGGGTTTGGAAATCTCAAGAGGCGAGGTTACCAATCAATATTTTAGAACTCCATGCTATTTTTAGGGCTCTTCAGGTTTGGCATCTGTGGTCTGCACACGGGTGTAGTAATGGTCAGGGGTGTATTTATAGGCATTTTGAGATTTGGGAAACTTTGCCCCTCCTGGTATGAATGTATATCCCATACGTCACTAGCTCATGGACTCTTGCCAATATGAAAGAAATTATTTATCAGGTAAGTTCTTACATAAATTATGTTTTTACTGACCAACCCTAATCTTAAAAAAACAAAAAAAACAAAAAAAAATAGAATTTATGCTTACCTGATAAATTACTTTCTCCAACGGTGTGTCCGGTCCACGGCGTCATCCTTACTTGTGGGATATTCTCTTCCCCAACAGGAAATGGCAAAGAGTCCCAGCAAAGCTGGTCACATGATCCCTCCTAGGCTCCGCCCACCCCAGTCATTCGACCGACGGACAGGAGGAAATATATATAGGAGAAACCATATGATACCGTGGTGACTGTAGTTAGAGAAAATAAGTCATCAGACCTGATTAAAAAACCAGGGCGGGCCGTGGACCGGACACACCGTTGGAGAAAGTAATTTATCAGGTAAGCATAAATTCTGTTTTCTCCAACATTGGTGTGTCCGGTCCACGGCGTCATCCTTACTTGTGGGAACCAATACCAAAGCTTTAGGACACGGATGAACGGAGGGAGCAAATCAGGTCACCTAAATGGAAGGCACCACGGCTTGCAAAACCTTTCTCCCAAAAATAGCCTCCGAAGAAGCAAAAGTATCAAATTTGTAAAATTTGGCAAAAGTGTGCAGTGAAGACCAAGTCGCTGCCTTACATATCTGGTCAACAGAAGCCTCGTTCTTGAAGGCCCATGTGGAAGCCACAGCCCTAGTGGAGTGAGCTGTGATTCTTTCAGGAGGCTGCCGTCCGGCAGTCTCATAAACCAATCGGATAATGCTTTTAAGCCAAAAGGAAAGAGAGGTAGAAGTCGCTTTTTGACCTCTCCTTTTACCAGAATAAACAACAAACAAGGAAGATGTTTGTCTGAAATCTTTAGTAGCCTCTAAATAGAATTTTAGAGCACGGACTACGTCCAAATTGTGTAACAAACGTTCCTTCTTTGAAACTGGATTCGGACACAAAGAAGGTACAACTATCTCCTGGTTAATATTTTTGTTGGAAACAACTTTCGGAAGAAAACCAGGCTTAGTACGCAAAACCACCTTATCTGCATGGAACACCAGATAGGGCGGAGAACACTGTAGAGCAGATAACTCTGAAACTCTTCTAGCAGAAGAAATTGCAACCAAAAACAAAACTTTCCAAGATAATAACTTAATATCTACGGAATGTAAGGGTTCAAACGGAACCCCTTGAAGAACTGAAAGAACTAGATTTAGACTCCAGGGAGGAGTCAAAGGTCTGTAAACAGGCTTGATCCTAACCAGAGCCTGAACAAATGCTTGAACATCTGGCACAGCTGCCAGTCTTTTGTGAAGTAAAACAGATAAAGCAGAGATCTGTCCCTTCAGAGAACTTGCAGATAATCCTTTCTCCAAACCTTCTTGTAGAAAGGATAGAATCTTAGGAATTTTTATCTTGTTCCATGGGAATCCTTTAGATTCACACCAACAGATATATTTTTTCCATATTTTATGGTAAATTTTTCTAGTTACAGGCTTTCTAGCCTGAATCAGAGTATCTATTACAGAATCTGAAAACCCACGCTTTGATAAAATCAAGCGTTCAATCTCCAAGCCGTCAGTTGGAGGGAAACCAGATTCGGATGTTCGAATGGACCCTGAACAAGAAGGTCCTGTCTCAAAGGTAGCTTCCATGGTGGAGCCGATGACATATTCACCAGGTCTGCATACCAAGTCCTGCGTGGCCACGCAGGAGCTATCAAGATCACCGAGGCCCTCTCCTGATTGATCCTGGCTACCAGCCTGGGGATGAGAGGAAACGGTGGGAATACATAAGCTAGGTTGAAGGTCCAAGGTGCTACTAGTGCATCTACTAGGGTCGCCTTGGGATCCCTGGATCTGGACCCGTAGCAAGGAACCTTGAAGTTCTGACGAGACACCATCAGATCCATGTCTGGAATGCCCCATAATTGAGTTATTTGGGCAAAGATTTCCGGATGGAGTTCCCACTCCCCCGGATGGAATGTCTGACGACTCAGAAAATCCGCTTCCCAATTTTCCACTCCTGGGATGTGGATCGCAGACAAGTGGCAGGAGTGATCCTCCGCCCATTGAATTATCTTGGTCACTTCTTTCATCGCCAGGGAAGTCCTTGTTCCCCCCTGATGATTGATATATGCAACGGTCGTCATGTTGTCTGACTGAAACCTTATGAATTTGGCCTTTGCTAGTTGAGGCCAAGCTCTGAGAGCATTGAATATCGCTCTCAGTTCCAGAATGTTTATCGGGAGAAGAGACTCTTCCCGAGACCATAGACCCTGAGCTTTCAGGGATTCCCAGACCGCGCCCCAGCCCACTAGGCTGGCGTCGGTCGTGACAATGACCCACTCTGGTCTGCGGAAGCTCATTCCCTGTGACAGATTGTCCAGGGTCAGCCACCAACGGAGTGAATCTCTGGTCTTTTGATCTACTTGAATCGTCGGAGACAAGTCTATATAATCCCCATTCCACTGTCTGAGCATGCACAGTTGTAATGGTCTTAGATGAATTCGTGCAAAAGGAACTATGTCCATTGTTGCAACCATCAATCCTATTACTTCCATGCACTGCGCTATGGAAGGACGAGGAACAGAATGAAGTACTTGACAAGAGCTTAGAAGTTTTGATTTTCTGACCTCTGTCAGAAAAATCCTCATTTCTAAGGAATCTATTATTGTTCCCAAGAAGGGAACTCTTGTTGACGGGGACAGAGAACTTTTTTCTTTGTTCACCTTCCATCCGTGAGATCTGAGAAAGGCTAGGACGATGTCCGTATGAGCCTTTGCTTTTGACAGGGACGACGCTTGAATCAGGATGTCGTCCAAGTAAGGTACTACTGCAATGCCCCTTGGTCTTAGAACCGCTAGAAGGGACCCTAGTACCTTTGTGAAAATCCTTGGAGCAGTGGCTAATCCAAATGGAAGTGCCATAAACTGGTAATGCTTGTCCAGAAAAGCGAACCTTAGGAACTGATGATGTTCCTTGTGGATAGGAATATGTAGGTACGCATCCTTTAAATCCACGGTAGTCATAAATTGATTTTCCTGGATAGTAGGTAGGATCGTTCGAATAGTTTCCATTTTGAACGATGGTACCCTGAGAAATTTGTTTAGGATCTTTAGATCCAAAATTGGTCTGAATGTTCCCTTTTTTTTGGGAACTATGAACAGATTGGAATAAAATCCCATTCCTTGTTCTCTTATTGGAACTGGATGTATCACTCCCATCTTTAACAGGTCTTCTACACAATGTAAGAATGCCTGTCTCTTTATTTGTTTTGAAGATAATTGAGACCTGTGGAACCTTCCCCTTGGGGGTAGTTCCTTGAATTCCAGGAGATAACCTTGAGAAACTATTTCTAGCGCCCAAGGATCCTGAACATCTCTTGCCCAAGCCTGAGCAAAGAGAGAAAGTCTGCCCCCCACTAGATCCGGTCCCGGATCGGGGGCTATCCCTTCATGCTGTTTTGGTAGCAGTGGTAGGCTTCTTGGCCTGCTTACCCTTGTTCCAGCCTTGCATTGGTTTCCAGGCTGGTTTGGGTTGTGAAGTATTACCCTCTTGCTTAGAGGATACAGAATTAGAGACTGGTCCGTTTCTGCGAAAGGGACGAAAATTAGGCTTATTATTAGCCTTAAAAGACCTATCCTGTGGGAGGGCGTGGCCCTTTCCCCCAGTGATGTCTGAAATAATCTCTTTCAAATCAGGTCCAAATAATGTTTTACCTTTGAAAGGAATGTTAAGCAATTTTGTCTTGGAAGACACATCCGCTGACCAAGACTTTAGCCAAAGCACTCTGCGCGCCACGACAGCAAACCCTGAATTTTTCACCGCTAATCTAGCTAATTGCAAAGCGGCATCTAAAACAAAAGAGTTAGCCAATTTAAGTGCTTGAACTCTGTCCATAACCTTCTCATACGAAGATTATTTACTGAGCGATTTTTCTAGTTCCTCGAACCAGAAACACGCTGCCGTAGTGACAGGAACAATGCATGAAATTGGTTGTAGAAGGTAACCTTGCTGTACAAAAATCTTTTTAAGCAAACCCTCTAATTTCTTATCCATAGGATCTTTGAAAGCACAACTATCTTCGATAGGAATAGTAGTGCGTTTGTTTAGAGTAGAAACCGCCCCCTCGACCTTGGGGACTGTCTGCCATAAGTCCTTTCTGGGGTCGACTATAGGAAATAATTTCTTAAATATAGGGGGGGGAACAAAAGGTATGCCGGGCCTTTACCACTCTTTATTTACTATGTCGGCCACCCGCTTGGGTATAGGAAAAGCGTCGGGGGGCACCGGAACCTCTAGGAACTTGTCCATCTTACATAATTTCTCTGGAATGACCAAATTGTCACAATCATCCAGAGTAGATAACACCTCCTTAAGCAGTGCGCGGAGATGTTCTAATTTAAATTTAAATGTCACAACATCAGGTTCAGCTTGATGAGAAATTTTTCCTGAATCTGAAATTTCTCCATCAGACAAAACCTCCCTCATGATCCCTTGAGATTGGTGTGAGGGTATGTCAGAACAGTTATCATCAGCGTCCTCTTGCTCTTCAGTGTTTAAAACAGAGCAATCGCGCTTTCTCTGATAAGTAGGCATTTTGGATAAAAGATTTGCTATGGAGTTATCCATTACAGCCGTTAATTGTTGCATGGTAATAAGTATTGGCGCACTAGATGTACTAGGGGCCTCCTGTGTGGGCATAACTGGTGTAGACACAGTAGGGGGATGATGTAGTATCATGTTTACTCCCCTCATTTGAGGAATCATCTTGGGCAATATCATTATCTGTTGCATTACTGTCCTTACTTTGTTTGGACACTATGGCACAATTATCACATAAATTTAAATGGGGAGACACATTGGCTTTCATACATATAGAACATAGCTTATCTGATGGTACAGACATGTTAAACAGGCTTAAACTTGTCAACAAAGCACAAAAAACGTTTTAAAATAAAACCGTTACTGTCACTTTAAATTTCAAACTGAAAACACTTTATTACTGAATATGTGAAAAAGTATGAAGGAATTGTTCAAAATTCACCAAAATTTCACCACAGTGTCTTAATGCATTAAAAGTATTGCACACCAAATTTCAGAGCTTTAACCCTTAAATTTTACATTTAACCCCTATACAGTCCCAGAATGAGGCTCTGTCTATAACTAGAAAGGCCCCCATCTGAAAAAGGTGTCCAACACAGTGCCTGCCGTTTTTCTAAACGTTCCCCAAGATTATAATACCAATAATTAGTTAGAATCTGCATAATATGCCTAGTAAAGCAATTGTTTTAGCCCAGAAAAATGTCTACCAGTTTTTAAGCCCTTTTTGAAGCCCCTTATTCTTTTATGTTTAACTAAGAAAATGGCTTACCGGTCCCCATGAGGGGAAATGACAGCCTTCCAGCATTACATGGTCTTGTTAGAAATATGGCTAGTCATACCTTAAGCAGAAAAGACTGCTAACTGTTTCCCCCAACTGAAGTTACTTCATCTCAACAGTCCTGTGTGGAAACAGCAATCGATTTTAGTTACTGTCTGCTAAAAATCATCTTCCTCTTACAAACAGAAATCTTCATCCTTTTCTGTTTCAGAGTAAATAGTACATACCAGCACTATTTTAAAATAACAAACACTTGATAGAAGAATAAAACTACAAAAAACTCTTAACCATCTCCGTGGAGATGTTGCCTGTGCAACGGCAAAGAGAATGACTGGGGTGGGCGGAGCCTAGGAGGGATCATGTGACCAGCTTTGCTGGGACTCTTTGCCATTTCCTGTTGGGGAAGAGAATATCCCACAAGTAAGGATGACGCCGTGGACCGGACACACCAATGTTGGAGAAAAAACACTATCACTAACCCCAGGAAATCTACTCACGGTTCCTGAAGTCCAGACATCCATCTTCATCCAGGCGGCGACATCTTGATCCATCGCAGGGGCATCTTCTATCTTCATCCAGGTGGCGCAGAGCTGTGGAGGCGCGGAGCATCTTTGCCAGCGGCGCAGGCATCCAGCGTCGGGGATCCTCTTTATACGATCACCGCCCTACACTGAAGCTTGAAAGCAAGGTACCCGTTTAAATATGGGGTACCGTGCATTCCTATTGGCTGACATTTTAAAATCAGCCAATAGGATGAGAGCTACTGAAATCCTATTGGCTGATTTGAACAGCCATTCTTGTTATAATAATTTATATATAAATTTCTCCCTATTCTTGTTATAATAATTTATATAGTTTCCCCTTGCCATTTCTTCTGTTTTTACCAAATGTTCTATGGTGGAAAGAATGTTTTTCTTATGTATTTTGGATACTCCAAATACTTACATTTCTAAATATTACGGCATCAGTTCGACAGTTACAGGAGATGCTTTCTCTGGTTATTCATTATTGTATTGCTTTTGAAATAAATGTTAGTATTTTATTTCTCACAACAATGGTCTTATTTATTTAATTTTATTGGACCCTGCATTGTGAAAAATAAAGGTCTTTTCTAATACAGCAGCTGGACGATATTTTTGTTCTTTTGAATAATATGAGTATAGGACAACATGATGCAGTTTTAGGTGAGTATGGAACAGCATTGTGCTCACTGGCACTGTGAATGAAAACAAAATTGCAATGAGACCAGTGATTGTGACTGAATATCCCCTATTAGTTTAGGGCTATAAGTACCAAACACACAGATGGCACCGAGGATAAAACAGACATCTACTGGACAGATGAGAACACTAACTATGTAATGCAAGGAATGTCCAAGTGCTGTGTCAATGAAGTGAGTGCATTAATAACACTTGGAAATAGAGTTATGGAATGTAAATTATGCAAAAATGCTGGAATATAAAACAAATATAAATGGAATGTAACACATTAAAGTAATTTTAACCCTCACAATTATGCTGCTATCCAACACCCTCACCGTATGCTGCCCCAACACCCTCACCGTATGCTGCTCTCCAACACCCTCACCGTATGCTGCTATCCAACACCCCCACCGTATGCTGCCCCAACACCCTCACCGTATGCTGCTCTCCAACACCCTCACCGTATGCTGCCCCCAACACCCTCACCGTATGCTGCCCCCAACACCCTCACCGTATGCTGCCCCAACACCCTCACCGTATGCTGCCCCCAACACCCTCACCGTATGCTGCCCCCAACACCCTCACCGTATGCTGCCCCCAACACCCTCACCGTATGCTGTTCTCCAACACCCTCACCGTATGCTGCCCCCAACACTCTCACCGTATGCTGCTCTCACACACCCTCACCGTATGCTGCCCCCAACACCCTCACTGTATGCTGCTCTCCTACACCCTCACCGTATGCTGCTCTCCTACACCCTCACCGTATGCTGCTCTCCTACACCCTCACCGTATGCTGCTCTCCTACACCCTCACCATATGCTGCTCTCCTACACCCTCACTGTATGCTGCTCTCCTACACCCTCACCGTATGCTGCTCTCCTACACCCTCACCGTATGCTGCTCTCCTACACCCTCACCGTATGCTGCTCTCCAACACCCTCACTGTATGCTGCCCTCCAACACCCTCACAGTATGCTGCCCCCAACACCCTCACTGTATGCTGCCCCCCCCAACACCCTCACTGTATGCTGCCCCCCCAACACCCTCACTGTATGTTGCCCTCCAACACCCTCACTGTATGCTGCCCCCAACACCCTCACTGTATGCTGCCCTCCAACACCCTCACTGTATGCTGCCCCCCCAACACCCTCACTGTATGCTGCCCTCCAACACCTTCACTGTATGCTGCCCTCCAACACCTTCACTGTATGCTGCCCCCAACACCCTCACCGTATGCTGCTCCCCCAACACCCTCACCGTATGCTGCTCTCCAACACTCTCACTGTATGCTGCTCTCCAACACTCTCACTGTATGCTGCTCTCCAACACTCTCACTGTATGCTGCTCTCCAACACTCTCACTGTATGCTGCTCTCCAACACCCTCACCGTATGCTGCCCTCCAACACCCTCACCGTATGCTGCCCTCCAACACCCTCATCGTATGCTGCTCCCAACACCCTCACCGTATGCTGCTCTCCAACACCCTCACCGTATGCTGCCCCCCCAACACCCTCACCGTATGCTGCTCTCCAACACCCTCACCGTATGCTGCTCTCCAACACCCTCACCGTATGCTGCTCTCCAACACCCTCACCGTATTCTGCTCCCCAACACCCTCACCGTATGCTGCCCCCCCAACACCCTCACCGTATGCTGCTCTCCAACACCCTCACCGTATGCTGCTCTCCAACACCCTCACCGTATGCTGCTCTCCAACACCCTCACCGTATGCTGTTCTCCAACACCCTCACGTATGCTGTTCTCCAACACCCTCACCGTATGCTGCTCCCAACACCCTCACCATATGCTGCCCCCAACACCCTCACCGTATGCTGCCCCCAACACCCTCACCGTATGCTGCTCTCCAACACCCTCACCGTATGCTGCTCTACAACACCCTCACCGTATGCTGCTCTACAACACCCTCACCGTATGCTGCTCTACAACACCCTCACCGTATGCTGCTCTACAACACCCTCACCGTATGCTGCTCCCAACACCATCACCGTATGCTGCTCCGAACACCCTCACCGTATGCTGCCCCCCCAACTAGTGATGTGCAGTTCATGAACGAATCGTTCATTTGAACTGGTTCTTTTTACTGAACTGTATGAATCAGTTCACCAGACTGAACTGATTCGTTTGTAACAGTTCAGTTCCACAGGCAGCATGTAATATGATCCTAGAGTGAGGTCTCTGTTTTAACTCTGGTTCTGCTATGAGACCTCACTCTAGGATCATATTACATGCTGTTGAATCAGTGTACTGTGTACTGTTAACTCAGTGATTCATTAGCAACTGTGTTATAACTCTGGTTCTGCTATGAATCACTCAGTTGCTACTGAGTTAACAGTACACAGTACACTGATTCAACAGCACAGCACTCATATATATCATCCTAGGCTAGAGTGAGCCGATCCCCCCCGCCCCCCCCCCCCCCCCCCCCCCCCCCCCCCCCCAGGTTTTTAAGTTCTAACTAGCATTAAATTGTAATGTCTAGATTATTGTAATTATTTGTGTTTTAAATTGATTAAACTTTATATATAATTTTCAGGGGAAAAGTATTAAGTAGATATGTGTTTTGAGGTGGTTATATATATATATATATATATATATATATATATATCTGACAACAGGGATTATGTGGTCCACATTCATTGATTGTGACTGAACCTAGGGTTGTCGTGTGTTTATTATTTAATTGGAAAACATATGTAAAAAATGCAGACAAGGGCTTCAGGATCGGGGGTTTGGTCTGAAGCAACTAGCAGCAGAGAGCAGTACAGACACAGTGACTCAGGACTCATTCTAAATGATTCAGAATCGCTGCGTCTGTACTGAATCTGCGATTCTTCTGCTCTGCCCCTCAAGCGCATCACGTGATCAGTAGGTGAACTGATGAATCGGTTCATGAACCGGTTCAGTTAATCGAACTGTCCGAAATGAACCGATTCATCAGGATGAACCGAACTTCACATCACTACCCCCAACACCCTCACCGTATGCTGCCCCCCCCAACACCCTCACCGTATGCTGCTCCCAACACCCTCACCGTATGCTGCTCTCCAACACCCTCACCGTATTCTGCTCCCCAACACCCTCACCGTATGCTGCCCCCCCCAACACCCTCACCGTATGCTGCTCTCCAACACCCTCACCGTATGCTGCTCTCCAACACCCTCACCGTATGCTGTTCTCCAACACCCTCACGTATGCTGTTCTCCAACACCCTCACCGTATGCTGCTCCCAACACCCTCACCATATGCTGCCCCCAACACCCTCACCGTATGCTGCCCCCCCCAACACCCTCACCGTATGCTGCTCTCCAACACCTTCACCGTATGCTGCTCCCAACACCCTCACCGTATGCTGCCCCCAACACCCTCACCGTATGCTGCCCCCCAACACCCTCACCGTATGCTGCCCCCCAACACCCTCACCGTATGCTGCTCCCAACACCCTCACCGTATGCTGCTCCCAACACCCTCACCGTATGCTGCCCCCCCAACACCCTCACCGTATGCTGCCCCCCCAACACCCTCACCGTATGCTGCCCCCCCAACACCCTCACCGTATGCTGCTCTCCAACACCCTCACCGTATGCTGCTCCCAACACCCTCACCGTATGCTGCCCCCCCAACACCCTCACCGTATGCTGCTCTCCAACACCCTCACCGTATGCTGCTCCCAACACCCTCACCGTATGCTGCCCCCCCAACACCCTCACCGTATCTTACCATAACATAGAACATCAAAGGCCAAAGTAAAACTGGTGTTTGAGGTCCCTTTAAATCCCTTTAGTTATTTTTGTTGACAGCAGTATTTTTACTTTAAATTAAACAACGAACACTACAGGAATAACTTACAGGATTTCATAGTTTCCCAGAGCATCTTTGGGTACAGATTTGCTGCACTTGCAGTCAGGAATATCCCCGTTAGGAACTACTATATTCAGTATGTCGTTAATGAGGTTGTATTTGAGTATGCGATCATTGGCCGTGCTTGAGGTGAGAGACGGAGAAGCATTAACCTGCAAAAGGAAAGTAGCCAAATCACTAACATTATCAATGGCTTAACTCCTCGGCTACAGCACAATGGTATATAATGTTCTCTCTGGTAGCTATGGGGTTAAAATACGGTCATTTTAAAAAATCCACAAAAGCTTTGAGATTTTGTGCTGCTCTCAATAGCTTTGTGCTGCTTTGGGAGACAAAGATGCAGGTGGTTTCTGCGTCAGCAAAAGCTCTATAGCAAGAGAGTGACGTAAACAACATGGACATATTTTATAGATATTTGCATTTAGCATATGAAGAGTTGTTATTTATTCCTCCCACGAGCTGTGAATAATCATCCAATATTCCTATCACAAGCAGCATTCCTCCCACTGGGCATATGGGAAAGGCTCAGGTTATAGCTGGGCCGTATTTACACTGGAAATCAGTAGTGAAATAACTATTAATATTCAAGAATTTGATGATTTAAATGTTACCTTTTATATATTTTTTTAGTTCTCACAATTGGATCTGAATGTTCTGCAGCATAGAGAAATAAGCGTAATATTGTTTTTACCTCTATAAGCCACGGTTTTAACTTGTCATCAATGATGATGTCATAACCGTAGCATTCAAAGCAATGCTTGTCGTTATTCATTACAGGCTGAAAAAAAACACACATTATTAAACGTTACAAATGACGATACATTGTTCAGTATTTAATATGTAAAGTGTTTAATAAGAGTTCGCTGGAGCTTTACAAACAACAAATAAAATACTTCCCAAGCATTAACCCCTTGGCTGTCAGTGGTTAACCATACACAGAGAAAGAAAATAGTCTAGAATCAAAAGAGGGGTCTCACCCCTCAAAAAATGAGGAAAATAAAGTAAAACTTTTATTATTACATCAAGAGAATACAAATTAAATAAAAACAGTTACAAATAATCATACAGGGGCATGAATGGTCCAAATCACAATAATGATCCTACATAAACACATATAGTCTATAGCACAATAATGATCCTACATAAACACATATAGTCTATAGCACAATAATGATCCTACATAAACACATATAGTCTATTGCACAATAATGATCCTACATAAACACATATACAGGCCCATTTATCAAGCTCCGTATGGAGCTTGAAGGGCCGTGTTTCTGGCGAGTCTTCAGACTCGCCAGAAACACAAGTTATGAAGCAGCGGTCTAAAGACCGCTGCTCCATAACCCTGTCCGCCTGCTCTGAGCAGGCGGACAGAAATCGCCGGAAATCAACCCGATCGAATACGATCGGGTTGATTGACACCTCCCTGCTGGCGGCCGATTGGCCGCGAGTCAGCAGGGGGAGGCGTTGCACCAGCAGCTCTTGTGAGCTGCTGGTGCAATGTTAAATGCGGAGAGCGTATTGCTCTCCGCATTTAGCGAGGTCTTGCGGACCTGATCCGCAGTATCGGATCAGGTCCGCAAGCCCTTTGATAAATGGGCCCCATAGTCTATAGCACAATAATGATCCTACATAAACACATATAGTCTATTGCACAATAATGATCCTACATAAACACATATAGTCTATAGTGCAATAATGATCCTACATAAACATATAGTCTATAGCATAATAATGATCCTACATAAACACATATAGTCTATAGTACAATAATGATCCTACATAAACAAATATAGTCTATAGTACAATAATGATCCTACATAAACACATATAGTCTATAGCACAATAATGATCCTACATAAACACATATAGTCTATAGCACAATAATGATCCTACATAAACACATATAGTCTATAGTACAATAATGATCCTACATAAACACATATAGTCTATTGCACAATAATGATCCTACATAAACACATATAGTCTATAGCACAATAATGATCCTACATAAACACATATAGTCTATAGTACAATAATGATCCTACATAAACACATATAGTCTATAGTACAATAATGATCCTACATAAACACATATAGTCTATAGCACAATAATACCAGACAAGTACAATATAGGTAACTATCCCCATTACATTGGGTAACACCAAGCAAAAAGGCCCCTCACTACAGTCTACCGGTGACTATTAAGCCTCCCATAAAAGAGCACAAAAAGGGATGGGCCATCTGCTATACTCCAATATAATGACTTAGAAAAGCTGTGTGTTCCTGTACTAGTCAGGTATATAAAAATATCTAATACCAAAAACGATTCAATTTCAATACAATACCAAGGGCCCCTGGCCAGGACCGGACCATGCCACAAAACGCCTGACGCACATCCTGTTTTGTCAAAGGCAAGAACAGCATATATAAACCTGACTAGTACATTATTCCTCCACAAAGGGGTTACAATAATATTAAACCGTAAATACATATTAGAGATAATGATGTATATAAATAAATAATTAGCCTTAGGATCAGTTTACTTTCTATGATGTAATGGATGCTGCCATGTTTAAACTTAGAGACATGAAACCAAAATGTTTATTTTATGTTTTCGATAGAGCAGACAATTATAAACAACTTTAAAATGTGCTGCTATGATCAAATATGATTAATTATCTTAGCATCCTTTGTTGAAGGAGCAGCAATGCACTACTGGGAGCTAGCTGTGCATATTTGGTGAGCCAATGACAATAGGCACATATGTGCAGGCACCAATCAGCAGCTAGCTTCCAGTTGCACATTGTTGCTCCTGAGCCTACCTAGGTATACTTTTCAATAAAGGATACCAAAAGAACAAAGCATATTAGATCATAGAAGTAAATTGGAAAGTTGTTTAAAATTGTATGTTCTATCTGAATCATGAAAGTTTGATTTTGGCCTAAATGTTCCTTTAAGTTTTCCCCCTTATCTCTCTTCTGCTGAGGACAATTGGGGACAGATATAAAACAAGGTTGTCTGGCACCCCTGTTAAATAGTTACTTTAACAATCCTATGTTCCACACAGTTTTGTTTGCACAGTTTTTTATTACCTGTTTAATATCTGTACCTAAATGTTCTCAGCAGACAATATAGATAAGGAGTAAACTTAAAGGGACATGAAATTAAAAAATAAATATATATATTTTATTTTCATGTTACAGCTAGAGCTTGTAAATTAAAACAACGTTCTAATTTAAGTCTATTATCAATTTGCTTTGTTCTTTTGGTATCTTTTGTTGAAAAAAAATCTCAAGAGCACTATATGGCAGCATTTTTTCAAAAACACTAGATGGCAGAACTATTTACTGCTATGTAGTGCTCCAGATGCTTAACTAGGTATCTCTTCAACAAAGAATACCATGGGAACGAAAAATGTGATAATCGAAGTACATCTCTATTTCCGGTGACAATAAGGGAGGAGGGAGCGTATAATAGAGTGGACCCACCACTTGCACTGCGACCCGCTCTAATATAAAAAAAGAAAACCCTTAACGACCAGCGACGTACATGGTATGTCACGGTCTTTAAGGGTTTAAAAATGGTGGTGCCAGTTACTTAATAGAAACTCAGTAGGATTTAGTTAAATCACAGGAAATGGAAACAAATAAATAATAAAAGCTAATTCCCAGATCTAAGGATTCTATACCTGATGTTATTCAATACAATGTACTATAAACAGAACATTTTAACTAAAAATCCTCCTATATTGAGTTTCACAACATGTGATTTACACCAGCAAATCTTTATTAGGTGAAAGACACAATATGATCCCTGATCACAACAGCACAACAAAATGAGCCCATTATTACTATAACAATCACTGAAGATAAGGGTCTCATTTTATTGTTTTATTTTAGTTCTGCACTTTCTGGTCTCTAATCTTGATTGAGTTCATATTCTGTTAGAAGTGAGTGCAACTGAGATGCTCTTTTTTTTATCAAATCACTATTTGTTTCAGTACATAAAGTGCCATTAACTAAACGTGACGGTCTCCCAACTCGGCAACGATTCACACTGATAAATAAAATGCCTCTAATATAAAATGTGTAAAATGTAATGGATATAACATCACATCAGCTAACTTCAATTACACCATTTCACTAAATCATGAGCTTAAAAAAGCAAGATAAAAGCAAACTATAAAATGCCCTGTTTATCTTAACACCAGCAATGGTTAATGAGATGTGTAAGTAACAATGAAAATGTAATGATTTACAGAGAGAGCTTTTTACTTATCACATTAAACCCTTTCTCTTTACTTTGTTAAACTTAGCTCCTTCCCATGAGCACATATTGAGGTAGCCTCAGGACTAGCATGCACGTGACATCCGTGTCCCTTTAACAGAAGGCCTCACAATATTTATAGCCTCTGTACTTTATGTCTTTACCCTGTGCCACTAATAAGTTCCCTTAGATTTCAGTAGCTCGTGCGTGATCATCAGAATCTGCCCTCACACATTGGCATCTTTGGCAAACACAACACAGACAAGGCACAGTGGTTAGCACAGCAGATTGTGTAGTAAGAAACTGGCATTTATATCCAAACACAGCGGATGGCATTCTTTTTTTTTTCTCTCTAGCTCTTCCATAACATTAGATCGACAGTTTAAAACACCCAAATAAACCTCACATACATTGTGCATGCGTGCGTTATATATATATATATATATATATATATATATATATACACACACACACATACATGTAGAAAAAATAAAAAATAACTCATTGTGTAGTTCCTTAACAAATCTAGACAGGCCCAGAGGCTTGTTTTCCCACAGAAAACCTCTAAATTACATTGTTTCTAATGCAGCAAAGGATTCTGGGTAAGATATGCAAATTAAGTACACAATGACACACCTTTTTACTTCAGTCTGCTTTAAGTTTTCAGCAGATTCCCTTTACGCCAAATTATCGCTGTTCACACAGCTTATAAGCTTATCTAGGGTTAGTGCAGTGATTCATAACCATCCCAGGACAGACTGTTTCGTAATTTTTGCTACTCATCAGCTGGGAGAAGGTTTGAATCACTGCTGGGTGAAGTTGATTCCGGGCAGAATACAACAACCTTTAAAATTAGGGGGAGATAAAAGGCGAGTTTAAAATCCTACACTACGCACAAAATATAGAAAAAATAACGCATTGTGTAGTTCATTAACAAATCTAGACAGGCCCGAAGGCTTGTTTTCCCACAGAAAACCTCTGAATTACATTGTTTCCAATGCAGCAAAGGATTCTGGGTAATATATGCAAATTAAGTACACAATGACACACCTTTTTACTTCAGTCTGCTTTTCAGCAGATTCCCTTTACGCCAAAGTATCGCTGTTCACACAGCTTATACACTTGGCTAGGGTTAGAGCAGTGATTCATAACCATCCCAGGACAGACTGTTTTGTAGTTTTTGCTACTCATCAGCTGGGAGAAGGTTTGAATCACTGCTGGGTGAAGTTGATTCCGGGCAGAATACAACAACATTTAAAATTAGGGGGAGATAAAAGGCAAGTTTAAAATCCTCCACTACGCACAACATATAGAAAAAATAACTCATTGTTTCCAATGCAACTGTGTGAACAGCGATACTTTGGGGTAAAGGGAATCTGCTGAAAAGCAGACTGAAGTAAAAAGGTGTGTCATTGTGTACTTAATTTGCATATCTTACCCAGGATCCTTTGCTGCATTACAATGTAATTCAGAGGTTTTCTGTGGGAAAACAAGCCTTCGGCCTGTCTAGATTTGTTAATGAACTACACAATGAGTTATTTTTTCTATATTTTGTGCGTAGTGGAGGATTTTAAACTCGCCTTTTATCTCCCCCTAATTTTAAATGTTGCTGTATTCTGCCCGGAATCAGCTTCACCCAGCAGTGATTCAAACCTTCTCCCAGCTGATGAGTAGCAAATACTACGAAACAGTCTGTCCAGGTATGGTTATGAATTGCTGCACTAACCCTAGCTAAGTTTATAAGCTGTGTGAACAGCGATACTTTGGCGTAAAGGGAATCTGCTGAAAAGCAGACTGAAGTAAAAAGGTGTGTCATTGTGTACTTAATTTGCATATCTTACCCAGAATCCTTTGCTGCATTGGAAACAATGTAATTCAGAGGTTTTCTGTGGGAAAACAAGCCTTCGGGCCTGTCTAGATTTGTTAATGAACTACACAATGAGTTATTTTTTCTATATTTTGTGCGTAGTGGAGGATTTTAAACTCGCCTTTTATCTCCTCCTAACTTTAAATGTTGTATATAGTTACACACATACACACAGTTGTGCTCATAACTTTAGATACCCTGGCATATGAAACAGCCCATGCTAGGGCTGAGAAACGCATTGTATTGTAACCATTGCTTGTCAATGTTTTTAATATTTGTTTTAATAAACTAAACTTGTTTTATACAAGCTTTGGTCCATTACCTCCTATAGCAGTCTTACCCACTGCTGACTATCCACCAGCAGTGAATGTGGCAGGATCCCCCTGCACTGATTTATCTACGCCTGGAGAGGGTTAGCTGGTACACCTCAAGCTACCAGTCTGCACCTACCAGTACATAAGTGTACTTGGGCCAAATGTGAGTACCCATTTGGTTGTCTATGCCTCTATATTGTTTGGTATACTGATATACACATGAGGCGCCCCTCTTGTCTCTTATCTAGCTCTGGATTATTCTGTGAGGAGGAGAGCAGCCATATAATTGTACTACTGTGCCACATTGATAAAGTTGGATCACTTCGCCATACTGGAAAGGGTTAGCCGGTACACCCTGAGTTACCAGCTTGCACCTACCAGTACATAAGTGTACTTGGGCCAAATGTGAGTACCCATTTGGATTTTTTTCATTATTCTTATTGTCTGGCATACTGATATACACATGAGGCGCCCCTCTTGTCTTCTTTTACTCTGCATCATTTGCCTTGCTTACTAACTAACTTGGCTTTTGCTACAGCAACTACTCTGCAACGGACAGAGCAACTATTTGTTTTTCTAGGGAAATGGTGAATCCATTTTGATACATAACGTATGCATATGAAGATGATCCTATAAATATGGAAATTTAGTAGCCACTATCCTAGAGTATAGGGAGCTATTTATGTTGTAATTGTTATTTTTGGTGTCTTACAGATCCCTGTAAATAATTAACCTCTATCTAAATCTTTTCACAGGGATGGTGTGTGACATAATAAACATTTTCTATTTTAGAATCCATACAATTGTTGTGTGGTACCTTCTATAGACATATACCCTGTATGTTGGTTGGTTTTTGAATTTGGAAGTATGGGGAGTACTGAACTAGGGGTCACCTTGTAATAATGGCATAATCTGAATTCAGATGTGGTCAGGAAGTGGTAATATATGGCATCTCACTGTGGTCAGGAAGGGGTTAACTCCTCATTCAGATACTGGAATGTAGAAAGATCACATTACCAGGCCCTGTTTAATTATGACCAGTTGGTTTAAGTGAAATATATAGAGACCCTTTGTGTGACCATATTCCCTTTCCCCAACCACATGGCATGGCTGCAATCATATACCTGGACATGACAAAGTGGGCTTGCATATGAGTGACCTCATCATTGGGGGAGGGATGAAAAACTTACAATAAAGTCCCTACACACACAAGGTTCTTCCTCTCTTTTTCTTTGGGATTTTGCTCTGGTAGTAACATGTGAGTATCTCTCTGCTAAAAACCTCTATTACGCACACCACACACTCTCATATAGTATGGGCACATGTATTAGTGTAATATTGATGTTTAATTCAGTGCTGTGTATTTATATTTAATCTGCATATTGTATTAATGTTTATATAGCCTCATTGTAATACGTTTGCATTGCTGAAGCAGGACTTGTGAGTTATGTCCTTGCAGGTAGTTTAATTAAAGGGGCATTAAACCCAAAATTTTTCTTTCATTATTCAGATAGAGAATACGATTTTAAACAACATTCCAATTGACTTTTATTATCTAATTTGATTTATTCTTTAGATATCCTTTGTTTAACAAATAGCAATGCACATGGGTGAGCCAATCACACGAGGCATCTGTGTGCAGCCACCAATCAGCAGCTTCTGAGCCTATCTAGATATGCTTTTCAGCAAAGAATATCAAGAGAATGAAGCAAATTAGATAATAGAAATAAATTAGAAAATTGTTTAAAATTGCTTGCTCTTTCTAAATCTTGAAAGAAAAAATTTGTGTTTAATGTCCCTTTAAGCTACTGATTGTGTGTTAATATTTTATAGTGAGTGTAATAATTCATAAGGGATTATTAAGAGTAATATTAGCATATCACTAAGAAATATAGTTCTAGTTCATTGGCGTTTATTTCACACCTGTTTTTCATTTCTTTTTTTCTACATTTAATTAACTGTGAACCCCTGTGCACCATTGAACTTGTTTAACTGTGGAGCTCTCTGATCCCGACTACATATTAAACCCCTTAACAGCTGTATAAACTTACACCGAGCTTGTTAAACCATGTGTACAGGGGCAGGAACAGGAAAGGGTCTTCCCCTAACTGTCACAAAGTTAGAAGCACCAAATTGTCTAAAATGTCTTTGTGACCTGTAGCATTAAGGTGACCATTCACTGGAACTAAAGTGCCTATTCCTAAGCCCCAGGTCATTATCCCTAGTCTACCAAACTTTATAGTAGGCACTATGCACTCCAGCTGGCATCTGTCACACCCAGAACCTTCCATCAGACTGCAAGAACCGCGATTCATTACTCTAGAGAACATTTCCTCTGTTCCAGAGTCCAGTGGCTGCTGCTTTACACCACTCCAGCCGATGCTTAGCATTGTGCATAATAATGTGAGGCTTGTGTACAGCTGCTCAGCCATGGAAACGCGTTTCCAACGCACCGTTCTTCGTTCTTGTGCTGAAATTACTTCTAGAGGCAGTTTGGCTCTCGGTACTGAGTGATGCATCACATGATAAGCAACCTATAGCGATGTGCTTCAGCTCTGTGATTTTGTGTGATCTACTACTTTGTGGTTTAGCTGTTACACCACCTCACAATAATAATCGCTTACAGATGACCGAGCAGATCCAGTAGAGCTAACTGGTGGCATCCTATGACAGAGCCATGTTTAAGGTTACTGAGTTATTAAGTTCGACCTATTGCACTGCAAATGTTTGTCTATGGAGATTTTATGGCTGTATGCTGTAATACGCACCTGTTAGCAATGGGTGTGGCTGAAAGACCTAAACTCAATAATCAGTAGAGCTGTCCCCATACTTTTGCCCATACAGTGTGTATATATGTACATGTGTGTTTATATATGTCTATATAATGTGCATTCAGCTCTAAAGATCTTTTTGTTTACTGGCTCATGGGACAAAACAGCTGTTTTTGTGGGCTCTAGAAATCTGAAGAAAAAACAAAATGAAACATATTCTGCACAGGGATACCAATCAGTACACAGGATATGTCTGCATATTGTTTACAAATGAATATAGAGAATAATAGATATTATTTACAAAGAAGATTGTGTGGGTTTTGTAAATAATGAGTTTATATATAATGGCTAGACACTTGTTTAGACCAGTATATTCCGTCCCTCTGAAGCACTAGAGAGTTTTCTGACCACTATATGTTTACACGGCTAGAAATTTCCACTGTTTAAGAAAACAAATTTGAATCAATGAGTGAAAATGCCATCATGTGTATCTCTGGAACATTTTCCAGCCACGTCAGTGTGTATATGTATTCTCTGATCTATGTGTCAATAAAGCTTTAGAGTAAAACATACACTTCTTGCACAAACATATCATGTATATAAAACAAATGTGTTTTTTTCTCTGTAGCTGCTATACTGAGTATTTGCGCAGACTTAGAAGAGTTAATAAATAAAATACAACAATCAGAGTTCTAAGTTACGTCAAATGATTATAGGAATCTGTGCAGTCTGGCTCTGGGTAACCGCAGTATATAAAGGAGCAGCCAGCCTTGTTCAGTAGCATGTAGTTATGATTTAAATACAGTTTTACAGCAACCGCGTTAGTTTATTGCACAAATTGTATCCAGACTAAGACCACACAAAGAAGAGTTAAAAGCAGTACAGGCGCAGTAGAACAGCGGGGCAGATACAACTCGCGCAGCAGAACAGCGGGGCAGATACAACTCGCGCAGCAGAACAGCGGGGCAGATACAACTCGCGCAGCAGAACAGTGGGGCAGATACAACTCGCGGCGGGGCATTTCATTTTACGACTTTCAACCATGTTCTACTGTGGGTTTAACCCCCACAAAGGGAATAACACACACAGTAGAAGTGCTGCTTGGGACCCACAGAGCACTGCTGGGCCTGGGCTGAACCTGCCACTGATCCAATCAGCAACTTTTGTCTCACGACTCTGGATCAGTGGCGGGTTCTGCTCGGGACCAGCAATGCTCTGCAAGTCCCGAACGGTATTTCTACTGTGTGTTTAACTCTTTTGCGGGGGTTAAACACACAGTAGAGCAGGGGAATAGTTGTAAAATTACAGATTAGAACAGAGATCTTCAAACATTTTCTCCTAAGACCCAGTGCAATGATACCACATACTTTCCTGACCCTATTGTTATGCTTGCTCTAAACATTTCTTTAATAGTAATGTAAGTAATAAACAATAAGACTGCTGCAACTTCTCGCAAAGTGATTATAATGTGTGTGTACTTTATTCCTGATTGTAGTCAAACTGGAAAGTGTTGTAAAAGGAAAATATTGCACAGTCATACAACACACACACACACACACCACAGTCATACAACACACACACACACACCACTTTCATACAACACACACACACACCACAGTCATACAACACACAACACACACACCACAGTCATACAACACACAACACACACACCACAGTCATACAACACACACACACACCACTTTCATACAACACACACACACACCCCACAGTCATACAACACACACACACACCACAGTCATACAACACACACACACACACACACCACAGTCATACAACACACAACACACACACCACAGTCATACAACACACAACACACACACCACAGTCATACAACACACAACACACACACCACAGTCATACAACACACAACACACACACCACAGTCATACAACACACAACACACACACCACAGTCATACAACACACAACACACACACCACAGTCATACAACACACAACACACACACCACAGTCATACAACACACAACACACACACCACAGTCATACAACACACAACACACACACCACAGTCATACAACACACAACACAGTCATACAACACACACACCACAGTCATACAACACACAACACACACACACCACAGTCATACAACACACAACACACACACACCACAGTCATACAACACACACACACACACCACAGTCATACAACACACACACACACCACAGTCATACAACACACACACACACCACAGTCATACAACACACACACACCACAGTCATACAACACACACACACCAGTCATACAACACACACACATACAACAGTCATACAACACACACACACACACACACACAACAGTCATACAACACACACACACAACAGTCATACAACACACACACACACCACAGTCATACAACACACACCACAGTCATACAACACACACACATACAACAGTCATACAACACACACACACACACAACAGTCATACAACACACACACACACACAACAGTCATACAACACACACACAACAGTCATACAACACACACATACACCACAGTCATACAACACACACACACACCACAGTCATACAACACACACACACAACAGTCATACAACAAATACATACACCCATATAACACACACACATACACTGTCATACAACACACATACACACTCATATATAGCACACACTACACAGTCATACAACACACACACACTCATATAACACACACACACACACACACACTACACAGTCATACAACACACACTCTTATATAACACACACATCATACACACTTTCCTAAAGCACACACACACAACAAAACACAGAAGTCATGACCCAGTAAACATGGTGTTGTGCCCCAGTAATGGGTCTCGACCCACAGTTTGAAGAACCCTGGATTACAGCATATAATTTTTCGACTATTATTGCCCTTTAACTCAAAATGAAACCTACAATGCAATATTTCATTAAAGGGGCATCTAATTAAAAATTTAAGTCCCCATAAAATGTTAAATAACTGATAGAAAAGTAATATATTTTTCTTATTTTTATTCTAAGTACTTTTCCCACCAACTTCAGAAAGGTTAGAGTGCATCTTACTGACCACAGAACTCTAACCTGGCAACATGCTGCACAATGATTGCTTGATCAGCTCAAGAGCTCATAATACATGTCCCTAAAATCACGCATAGAAGGATATGCAGGTATGTTCTCTGTTACAACTTGGTTTGAGTTTTTGCAATTTGAACACCCTGGAAGAGTTGATGGTAGCTATAGCTTTGTGAAGGGATTGTTGCTACATAGTTATTGTTTAGAGTTGAGCGTTGTGAGAGGACAATACTGACAGTGAGACTCCGTAAGGACGACAGACTGATGATTCATCTCCTTAGTAAGCACAAACTCTTGCGGGGGCCAGGGCAATTTACATGATAGTTCTAAGCATGTGGGACCCTCTGTATGTCTCAACAGGTGATCTGTAACTAGGAGCCCATTGATGATTCGAGTGAACTTCGGGTGGTTTCCATCTTGTTACATGTATAATACTGTTTAGGATTCCTCCTATACTAGAGCTCCATTCTTTGTCTAATTGAACCCTGACATTTTATGCTTTATATTTTATGTTCTATGTTTTATCAGTGAACCTGTATGCACATTTCAAAATGATAAATTATTTATGACATTTATTTTAATCTAAGATCTTAAACAGACTGTATTTTCTGCACAACAGTTATACGTATATATCACAAGATTAGTTATATTACGATATTAGATATTGTTTGGGTTCTTTGGGGGTTCCCAATTTTAACTGTTGTTTGATCTTATAGAGGAGCGCAAGGGATATCTTCTTAATTAGTTTGATTGGCTTACAGATAATTGTCATAACTAAATCCAATAACTCCCAGCACTTCTCCTTTTTAAAGATCTCTTGTGACACTAAAGAGGCAGCTAATACCCCTCACAGACGAATATATTACAAGACACCTCATTTGAAACAGGGATGTTCCCCCAATCAAATGAGGGTTTTAAGTGACCATTATAGTACTAGTGATCACCTGGCAGCAACTGCTAACCACATTATGTTGTGTTTATGTTAAATCCCTGTTTCTATTTAATTCTATATAGGATGATTTTTGGTGCAGAATTTATTTTAATATTTTGTTATAATAAATGTGAAGAGATTAGGATTCTTTAGTATAAGCTCCAGCATCTCAGGGGGAAAAAAAACCATCATTTCAGAGGTACACTGCACAGACACAAAATGCAGAGCAGTTTATTTATTACCAATAGTTAAACTTTTTTTTTTTTTAAAGGGGAACACCATTTAAAAGGGACTTATAAAGTCATTTTTTCTTTGCATAAATGTTTTGTAGATGATCTATTTATATAGCCCATAAAGTTGTTTTTTTTAACCCTTTGAGTGCTAAGCTGGATTTAATATTTTTCTGATTTTTACTATTTTTAACAAAAAAAATGTTTTGACTCCCCCCCCCCCGACTCATACCATTGGAAAGGTTAGGCGATTAACTTTCCAATGGTGGGTCTTGGGGGTCTGTAGCTGCTCAGATCCCTGAGATACAGGTTTCTAAGCAGCATGCCCCCTTTCCCTATACTTTGTATTGTCAATTTTAAATAAAGTTGCGCGGTGACGTCATCACGTCATTACGCATGACGTCACCGCACGTAACGGGAAGCCGGGGTAGGAGCGGGTGGGAGCCCCCAGATCACCAAAAAGGCCGTTGTTAGCACTCAAGGGGTTAAAAATGTATAGTTTTGCTTATTTTTAAATAACATTGCTCTGATTTTCAGACTACTAACCAAGCCCCAAAGTTTTAGGAGACGACATACACCTACTCCAGCTTGCTCCTGTTTATGTAAAGGGTCTTTTCATATGCAAATGAAGGGGGAGGGGGGAATGTCTGATATTTCCCACTTGTAGTGGGTGTTCCAGTAACCTTTTAAACAGAGCTAAACTGGAAGCTTCTAAGTAAGTTTTTAAACAGTTGTTTTCTTGTTTTTATATCAGTATCTGTGCATATTATTATTTATAGTAGTGTCTATTACATGCAGTTATATGAAAATTGGTGTATGCTGTCCCTTTAATGTCAACAGCTGACAAGACAACATAGGGTTGTGTCTGCTCTAGCAGCACCATCTGCTGGCAGAATAAACACACAACACAAATTCATAGGTCATTTTTAGATAGTTGACAAATCAACAGTTATAATGTGCTTCACAAAATCCCTCATAGACTTTTGTTTAAAAAAAAGTTTCCATATTTCAGCATTCTGTTCTACAGATAAAATGTTTGGCAGATAGTAACCATAATTAGCATAAATAAAAAGAGAGAAGCGCTCAACCTGGGAACGAACAATAGCATAATAGCTTGTTCTATGGCTAGTTACCACCCTAGCCTCTTTTTGCTCAATATGTGCCTTTCACAGAGAAGAACTTTCCTGTAGCATATCAGTCTGATCCTGACTTCACAGTACAGTCCAGCCCTGAAATACCAGGCAATCCCTCTCTGAACAAGAGAAACAGCAAAACCCCAGACGTACGTTTCGGCCTATTGTGGGCCTCGTCAGTGAGGTGCAGCCATATCCCTCTAGGCACACTGAGCAACGGGTCCACGTCTGGATTCCCGCATCACACTTAGGGAGACTTCCCTAAGTGTCATAATTTGCATAAATAAAAAGAGAGAAGCGCTCAACCTGGGAACGAACAATAGCGCTTCTCTCTTTGTATGCAAATTATTATGACCCTGGGGAAGTCTCCCTATGGGTGATGGGGGAAACCAGACGTGGACTCCTTGCCCAGTGTGCTTAGAGGAATGTGGCTGCACCTCACTGACGAGGCCCATAGGAGGCCGAAACGATCGTCTGGGGTTGTCATGTTCCTTGTTCAGAGGAGAATTGCCTGGTATTTCGGGGCTGGACTGACCTTACTTGGCGGGATCAGACTGATATACTTCAGGAAAGTTTTCTTCTGTGAAAAGCACACTGGTCTAAAAGAGGCTGCTTCCGGGTGGTAAATCGCCATAGAACAAGCCACTGAGCTGTTGTTCGTTCCTGGTAGAGCGCTTCTCTCTTTGTATGCAAATTATTATGACCCTGGGGAAGTCTCCCTATGGGTGATGGGGGAAACCAGACGTGGACTCCTTGCCCAGTGTGCTTAGAGGAATGTGGCTGCACCTCACTGACGAGGCCCATAGGAAGCCAAAACGATCGTCTGGGGTTGTCATGTTCCTTGTTCAGAGGAGAATTGCCTGGTATTTCGGGGCTGGACTGACCTTACTTGGCGGGATCAGACTGATATACTTCAGGAAAGTTTTCTTCTGTGAAAAGCACACTGGTCTAAAAGAGGCTGCTTCCGGGTGGTAAATCGCCATAGAACAAGCCACTGAGCTGTTGTTCGTTCCTGGTAGAGCGCTTCTCTCTTTGTAAGTAACCATAATTAATTGAGCTTTACATTTATTGCTAAGCAACTTGGTAGTATTTGAAAGAAAAAGGCCACTTTTACCAATACAAAAACCACATATAAAAATCATTATGAGTATGTGGCCTTTAACTGTGACCGTCCCTTTGAGATAGACTCAAGTTAGAGCATGGCTTTGAGAACTTGTGTTTTACTGTAACACCGTTTACTGGTGTATTATACTTTAATGTAGCATAAAATATTTTTAAAGTGTATATTGATGTGTGATATTTCAGAGGTTTAATACTTAATGTCTTTATTCTGATATATATATGTTTTGCCAACGTCTACTTGTGTTAGACATAATTTTTGGCCAAAGTTTAGCGTTTGTAATATAATTTGTGCAATGTAAACTAATGTGAAAGGGAGCTTATAATACTAAACCACTGCAGATATTTAGTAAGCGCTAAGTGAAAACAATCTGTAAACTGCCGATAAACGTTAACTGTTTATATTAGTGGTTCCCAGAGCGGGCAGTGGAATTACTGAGGGACACTAATAGGCTTAATAGGTAGAAGGGGGCACTGGGATTACTATAGGGGGAACTAGTAGGAAAGGAGTGGAAAAGGAGGGTAGTGAGCTCATCCAAGTATAATTATCATAATTTGTTGTACTTTATCCTAGATGCGCAGAGCAAAACAACTTTCTCAATTTGGGCTAGATTACAAGTGGAGCGTTAATAAGAGTTTTTGTTAGAGCACTAACTGCGCTAGCGGTGTGCCTTTTTGCACTTGTCGGTTTGCGCTGGTATTACGAGTTGAAAGTAAAAAGTTATCACTCCAACGCTAACCCGACAAGCATAAAAAGCCGATCTTACACAATTGCGCGCGATAGTGTAGAAAAAAAAGTGAAAAAAAAACCGAACACCCTACACACACAAACCCGATCGCCATAAGTCCCTACTCTAATAACCACTTAACCGTCACATAGCCCACTGCAAAGTCCCCATTACACTATTAACCCCTAAACCACCAGCCACCAAATGCAATGTAAAAAAACCAAACCTACACTATTAACCCCCTAAACCACCGCCCCCCCAATACAAAGTAAAACACTATGCTATTAACCCCTAAAACCACCAGCTCCAACGCAAAGTAAAACACTACACACTTAACCCCTAAATCGCCAGCTCCCCAACCAAAAGTAAAACACTACATTATTAACCCCTAAACTACCAGCCCAACAACGCAAAATAACCTACTAACATCTTAACCCCCTAACCTAACATCCCCTAAGTTAACCAACAATAGACTAACCTTTACCAAAAACAAACTACCTTTAAAAAAATAAAATCTTACCTGTGAAAGTAAAAAACAAACAAAAAACAATCCTACCTTTTAAAATAAAAACCTACCATTACTATTAAAATAAAAACCTACCATTACTATTAAAATAAAAAAACACCATTACTATTAAAATAAAAACCTACCATTACTATTAAAATAAAAACCTACCATTACTATTAAAATAAAAACCTACCATTACTTTTAAAATAAAAAAACACCATTACTATTAAAATTAGTAAAATTTGTATAAAACCCCCCCAAAAAACATTAACATTACAAAAAACAAACACTAACCTTGCAAATAAAAACAAAGACATTACCAAAAATAAAAAAGAAATATATCTATTCTAAAACACCAAAATAACCCCCCCAAAAAACTAAACTACGAATAGCAATTAAAAGGGCCTTTTGTAGAGCGCTGCCCTAAAATGATCAAGCTCTTTTACGTAAAAAAAATGTGCAACCCTCTAACATTAACCCCCCCCCCCAAAAAAAAAATCTAAAAAAAAAAAAGATAATTTAAAAAGTGCCCTGGAAAGGACATTTAGCTATTTTGCTGCCCAGAGAAAGAAAAAAAAAACCCTAATCTTAAAAAAAACAAAAAACAAAACAAAAAAAGCTAACATTAAAGCCCAAGATGGTACTTACCAAAGATGAAGATGGCGAGCTCCATCTTCATCCCGGCGGCGGTCCATCTACTTACCTTCTTCCCATCGGCAGAGGTGTCAGCGGTGGTCTTCAACTTCAGAGCTTGAACACGGAGCTCCTCTTCATGCTGTCACCAGCCGCACACTGAATTTGGAATGTGAGGGCTACCCTTGCATTCCTATTGACTGATTTGCATTTTCAAATTCAAATCAGCCAAAAGAATGAAATGAAAGCTTTCATTCTATTGGCTGATTTGAATTTGATCATGCAAATCAGCCATTAGGAATGCAAGGGTACCCCTATATAAAAGGGGCACCATACATTCCAAATTCATAGTTCTATGACACATAGTATTGGGACTTTTTTTGCGCTCCCTTAATAACCCGATTCTCTTATTAACAGTGTTTGAACAGTGAAGTAATAACTAAATAAGACTCTGTCACAGTGACTTTAAAAAGCTGGTATCAGAAGATAAAGATATTACAGTTTTAATAAATAAAAAAAAAAAATCTTGTAACATTTGAATATGTTTAATTGTTAATCCTTTAGATTGTATTGTGTCATTGCCTTTATTGGGGTACTGCTGGTGTAAATCTTATCTTTATGGGTTATGTTAGGGTGATGCTGATGGTGAGTTTATAGAACCAAGGGGCAGTGACATGAAAAAGTCTGGGAACTACTGGTTTATATAGTACTTTTCAATGTCAACGGCTGCAAAAAATTCATTATCGGCAACTATGTAAACGTAGTTCCCCTCAGAACAGGCCACGCCATGGTACAACCAAAGAAGTTGAGTGCACACGCTCAGCGTCATATTCAGAGGTTGTCTTTGGGAAATAGACGTATGAGTGCTGTCAGCATTGCTGCAGAGGTTGGAGGTGTCAGCCTGTAAGTGCTATCACGAGCTCGCCCGTTTAAGAACCAAAGTTAAATTAGTGCTACACTTGTAATCTAGCCCTAAATGAATTTGAAAACAATTTGAGAACAAATTTCCGTTGCTCCCCCAAACACTTGAATATCAGCTTCAGTTTTTTTAAAGCCTTTTATTTATTTATTTTGGAAACACAGCAGTGTAAAAAAAAATCAGTTTATGGACTCACAAAATCCAAGAAAAACAGAATGAAAAAGATTTATTTTAACTGCTGTGAATTATAAGTAGTCACATGGGCATTCAAAAGCTTCCTTAGCATCCAAATGTAGAAAAAAGGTGGCCGCACACAGCATTCAGCTCTTTTTTGGAGAAAGATTTTGCAAATCTCTAATATCTGTGAAAACCCAGAACTTTGTGTGTTGCACTTTCACAATAAGAAATCCAGCTACAAGGCACCCACCATTTGGGAGATCAGGTGGAAAGCAGGCCTACAACTGTATAAGCCTCTCACTGACCACTACAAATCCCTTTTATGGCCTCCCACCCTTGTAAAAACAAGACATATGACCTCCTGGGAGGCTGAACTGAGACTTACCTACACGACTCTTGACTGGTCCAAGGCGATACAGATGACTAAATCTGCGCTCCATTGTGTCACAATGTATGAACTTTAAGATCATTACCAGATGGCACTTAGTGCCGGCCAAACTTCGGACTCTGTACCCTGGACATTCACCCTTATGTTGGAGAGAGTGTGGAGAAATAGGCACTCCACTCCATGTGTGGTGGTCATGTGACAGACTCCGACCGCTTTGGTCTAAAATTTGTGCGACCTGTATGGCCTTAGAACTTCCGATTCCGGATACCCCGGGTCTAGCTCTCCTACATATTGGAGTAAAAAAGCTACCGATGCATAAGAGATACCTACTTGTGGAAGAAACAGCAGCCTCCAAGATGGCAGGCTGTGGTTGACTACATACAATACATCAAATCTATGGAAGACTATGTCTTTCGGATGAGAAACCAACCAGGTACCTTTAGCCTAATCTGGGGATCCTGGGAGACTTACCTGAAACAAACTCCATAATAAGGTCTTCTCCCCTGAACTCTGGTAACCCACCTCTGACTACATTCCCTCCCTGTCCCTGAGGATGCACCTCACTGTGTCTGTCTCGAGGTGCTCCTCACTTACAGATGGGGTCCTCCCTCTCATTAGCTCCCCCTCCCCAATAGTATCCCCCTCCCCTAGGTACCTTCCCCCCCTCCCCTTGCACCAGGGACGTGCACTCATAGGAGGCAGGGGAGGCAGTGCCTACCCTGCCATATGTGGCCAAAGCTTAATTAAAACAAAAAAAAGTCCCACATTTTTTTTTTTTCACCATTTTCCCCCCATGTAAAGCTATGGAGAGGCAGGTATAGGAACGCTTCTCTCCATTGCAGTACATGGGTCAAAGGAAAAGCTGTGCTGCAGCGCCACCTGTGTTCTGTCAATATATTAGCAGCAAAAATTGGGACCAATAGGAGGCACCCCTCATGATGCCTCCTAGCAAGTGAAGGATATATAGATTAATCATAAGGAGGATGCAGTGAGCAGGGTCATGTGACACAACTGGAAGCTGAGGTAACCTAAGAACAGATGACACCAAGCAGAAGAGTAAAGTAGTATTCTACATCTCTTGTGATTCACAAATTGTGTTCAGATACAGCTCATTAACAGGGGGGACAGTAAGTGAGCAGGGTCATGTGACACAACTGGAAGCTGAGGTAACCTAAGAACAGATGACACCAAGCAGAAGAGTAAATTAGTATTCTACATCTCTTGCGATTCACAAATTGTGTTCAGCTACAGCTCACTAACAGGGGGGACAGTAAGTGAGCATAACCCAAGCAGAAGAGTAAAGTAGTATTCTACATCTCTTGTGATTCACACATTGTGTTCAGATACAGCTCATTAACAGGGGGGGGGGGGGGCAGTAAGTGAGCATAACCTAAGCAGAAGAGTAAAGTAGTATTCTACATCTCTTGTGATTCACAAATTGTGTTCAGATACAGCTCATTAACAGGGGGGGCAGTAAGTGAGCATAACCCAAGCAGAAGAGTAAAGTAGTATTCTACATCTCTCGTGATTCACAAATTGTGTTCAGATACAGATCATTAACAGGGGGGGGACAGTAAGTGAGCATAACCCAAGCAGAAGAGTAAAGTAGTATTCTACATCTCTTGTGATTCACAAATTGTGTTCAGATACAGCTCATTAACAGGGGGGCAGTAAGTGAGCATAACCCAAGCAGAAGAGTAAAGTAGTATTCTACATCTCTTGTGATTCACAAATTGTGTTCAGATACAGCTCATTAACAGGGGGGACAGTAAGTGAGCATAACCCAAGCAGAAGAGTAAAGTAGTATTCTATATCTCTTGTGATTCACAAATTGTGTTCAGATACAGCTCATTAACGGGGGGGGGACAGTAAGTGAGCATAACCTAAGCAGAAGAGTAAAGTAGTATTCTACATCTCTTGTGATTCACAAATTGTGTACAGATACAGCTCATTAACAGGGGGGGGACAGTAAGTGAGCATAACCCAATACTGACAGGAAGTCAAAGGGTTAATTCAAACTTAAATCCATAATTTAAAACCCAGAGTTTGAAGTTCAGTGTGCAGTGTCCACATTATTTAAACTAAAGTTTTTGACATTGAATATTGCTAAGCCTTCCTTTTTCATGGTTGATTTAATTAGGTACAAACTCCATATATGTTATGTCTGTTCAGTCAGAGGATGCAGTATCTATTTTTATTTTTCTCTGCGTCTCCATTTATTTAAAGACTGCTGTTAACTTGTAATTCACAAATCAATTAAACGCTGTTGCATTGTGTTTTTAATATGTGCTGCTTTTATACAAGTTTATATTAATAAAAGGAGATAATGAGTCATTTAAAAAATATATGTAATTATTGCAGTTGTTAAATGCTTTTAGAAATAATGCCACTGTAAAGTAAATGGTTAAACACATAGTCAAAGGGAGACATTTAAAATTAAACTTTCATGATTGAGGTAATGCATGCTATTTTAATAGACTTTTCTAGTTATTTATATTTTGAAAATTAGCATTAACTGTTACTGGCCCCATGTCAGCAAATCAAATGAGTTTTTGAAAGGAACATGAAAGTCATAATTAAATTTCCATCATTCAGATAGAAATTGCACACAAAAAATAAAAATAAACTTTCTATTTTACTTTTATTATTATGTACTTCATTCTTTTGGTATCCTTTGTTGAAGAGCATACCTAAGTGGGATGTGCACATGCGTTTCTTGAACACCATATTGCAGCAGCTGTGTTGGCAGTATTGATCACTTGTCCTTTGTGTAAAATTTGTATGGTAAATTATTTCTATTTTTACAATACAGTAGTGAGTAGAGAAGAGATTGTGTATCATTCTAATTGCTTAGTAATTGGCACTGTGCCACAGAATTGTGTGAGTGTGTATGTGAGCAGAGTGTGTGTGTGTGTGTCAGTGAGCAGAGTATGTGTGCTTTATTCTCCAGGTAATCAATACATTTCCGATGAGCTGGGGCTTTAGTGCATTGTTTCTCAACCATGGTCCTCAAGTACCCCCAACAGGCCAGGTTTTCATTATAGCTGAATCAGTGCACAGGTGAAAGAATCAGCTAATTAGTAACCCAGTGGCTACTAACTTTCTCTCACCCATCAGCAGATTATTTCACCTGTGCACTGGTTCAGCTATCATTTAAACCTTCCCTGTTGGGGGTACTTGCGGCCCTCTGTATATGTGTTTCTTCGGTGTATCATATCTAGTGCCTCACCAGCCTCTGACCTCACTGCACGTCACTGCCTTGCACCCGCCCCTTCTCAAGGGGTTATGGGTGATCGAACCTAACAGCATTGTTTCCATACATACATACTACGTATACCTTTTGTTTTGCCTCTCTTAACTGTCAGGCCTATTGAGTATGGCATTTTTTGCCGTATACTGTCTAAATTACAAAAACTTAAACATTTCTCCAGAATAACCAATACATAACAGGTGAACTGTGCAAGTACGCACCAAATAATGGTTAAATGTTATTAATGACCTTCATGCCATGTTTGCTGATCCTCCTTGAATGTCATTTATCTCCTGAATAATCGTGTGTACTACCGCTACCAACTATGTAAAGAGAAAAGTGTGTTGTTATGTGGTTTTCGTAATGTGTTTATCAATAAAAATCTATTTAAAAAAAAGAAAAGAAAAAGAAATCCGGCTACAAAAAGAGCCGAACGCCACAAGTTGCCGCCATGTTCAGCATTTGGATGTCAACGAATCATCTGAATGCCCATGACTAATTATAAGTGACTTCTACATAAGGATACATATGAAAAACAATGTCATTAAAAAACAGATGGCAAGACAAATATATGTTTATGGATCTAAGCTTCAAAGCTATTTAAATTCCTAAAGAAAAATAGAAAGTAGTATTATAGATTAATTTGTTCTAGTAGTGGCTGGTAAAGATTTGTATGTAATTAGTTTTTACTGAAGTTTAATGAATCTGATATCAAGTTGAGTTCCTGTAAAGAGCTAGTAATTAAAGGGACATTAAACTAATTTCTATGGCTTGTGTATATAAACAGTTAAACTAATGCGTTGCAAAATAAGACATTTAATATGTATTGTTTGTAGTGTTGAAGATGAACAGATTGTAAACACGGAAACTAAAAAGTGTTATGAAATATTTAGGAAATAACTTCTGTGCTGATGTTTTACGCCACAGAAATGTAACATTTTGTTGCATTTCATATGGTGGATTTTTCTGAAAACTAAAGTTACTTTATAATAGAGCTTGATTTGCTAAAAACAAGTTATGGTTTATGTGTGTACCTCACAGAAACAGCACTGAAACTGATGTGAAACTGCAGAGTGACAAACTGGTAGATACAACTGCAGCACAGCTGTGTACACAGTACTGAAGGGGTTAAATGTAATGGTTATGTGTTTAAAGGAAAGTAAGAGCTTGTCATGTTCCGGGGTACATGCGCTCAGGACACAGACCCTCGGGGCACTGGTAGGGAATTGGAGACACTGACCCCTGACCCGGGGAAGAGTATCCGGAACGTGGATAGATGATATTCTGTGATTCATAGTTGCAAGAAGTTATTGTAGAATTAATGGAGAGTGCAACATATGTATACAATATATTCTGGCTTCACTGTGACTTAGTTAATAGGAGTAGCTGCAGGATTCATGAGAGGAAAATATAGCAATGTAGGATGTTTAGGCTTTAGAGTAAACTGGTAGAAGATTGACAATTAGATGCAAACTAAGGTTTGTTGCAGGTTCACAGTACATAATATTATATAGAGCTGTATGTCAGTAATAAGCAGAGCAGCACAGGTGATAGGCAAGTTGCAAGTTTAAGGCATTAAATACTGTTTGTGCATATATTGGAGAATCACATGAAAGCTTTTAACTGAACACATAGATGCAGAGTTCTGAATATATTAACATATATGGAGGAGGAGATTTCAGCTATGACAACTTGTAGCAGAGAATAGTTATAAAGTTCTGAGTAAGATGCTGTTGTAGTTATTAGAGAGTGATTATAACCAAATGCATACTTGTAATTTAGAATAAAGTTCAGAGTTTGTTAAGTAGCAGTGTACAGGAAACAAAATGGTATTATACGGATACTTGCGATTAGATGATTATAAGCATAGCTAAAAGGAAAGGCTGTAGCTTGAATAAGCAGGTAAAATCCATGCAGTAACAGTCACAGACCTCTGTTGTTCAGGAACACAACTTTAAAGCTAATGCAATGCACATTAGGCTTGAGATGGTTTAAAAAGAGGCTGAGGGACTCAGGTGCATGAATGATTAATTAGGCAGGTAAGTTGAATGCAGATACTGCCCAAAACAGCATGATTGTCAGTAGCAGGGAAGGCAGTCTTAAAGGGACAGTGATATCAGGCAGACATATGTTACAGAGCTACTCAAATGTGTCTTTTCCATCAGATGCCGATCACTGAGGATTATTAGGCTTTTCCGTCAGATGCCAATCAGTAAAGATGAACTGAATAAAAAAAATGTACAGGCTGCAGTCTAGGAAGTAGTAGGGACAAACTCTCATGGGCATCTCAACTAAAAGATGAAACAGAATTGTCCCCCAGCTATGGATATAATGTACCCAAAGTGCAGAGCACACAAGTGTGACGAGAGACCCTACACCCTTCACCATTCACAGAACAAGCTACTTTAATTCTGTTTTTCTCATTTACATTTTCATTGAAATTTTAATTCTGATTTTAACCCTTTTACCTAAACACAAACACATAGTATTGCAATATATTTTGACATACACAACCCTGTGCACATCTGCTAGGCTTAGGACATTAATATCTTAAAACATAGGGACAGATATATACTCCAAGGTTTTACTATTCATGGCCAAACAACTCAATGATATAAAATTGTATTGTTATGTCTGTTTATTGTGTTTCCATTGCCACATTATATTATTTAAATGCAAGACGTACCTATATGCAAGGAGACCTCTGTAGGTGAATAGCACATAGGTGCCGGTTTACTATCAGCCATACCCATAGCTTCCCATAACTGCTGGTACAGTTCCCAATAACATACAGGACTCACCGCAACAGCTTTCAGAGACTGCACAATAATCCAGTGAATTTCATCAAACAGTTTGTTTGTGACGTCTCTGCCTCTTGTGCTCTCCAGGTATAAACGCAAATTACTCACCGTCCACTTCCCACCGTGGATGTGATTATAGTCATCCTGGTCATGCAAATAACAAGATAAAACATAGTAAATATTTCAGCAATCCCTGCTGGAACTGTGAGAGGAGAGCTGGTCACATTAGCTGGTATGTAAAGGGAAACAGACGTGTGACAATATATTAACGGGACATTTAATGAGCTTTACAATTAATCGCTCACGTTTCATCTAGAGCACACAGCTATATGACACTTCTCTGTGTACATTGTTTTATTGGTATCCTTTGTTGAAAAGCATACAGCATGATTCAGTGTAAATTAAAAAAAACAACAATAAAAAACCCCAACAACTTCCCAATTTATTTTTCTATTATCAAATTGACATTCTTTTGGCATCCTTTGTTAAAAAGCAGGTATACAGGCTCAAGGGCGTGCATGTGTCTGGTAGCTATATGGCAGCAGTTTGTCAGACTGCTTTTAACAATGTTATATATTTGTACAAGAGCCCCCCAGACATGTGCACGCTACCTATCCATGTATGCTCTCCAACAACAAATACCATGAGAATGGAGTAAATTTTATAAAAAAAATTAAAACAAATTGTAAGCTCAATCATGAAAGTAAAATATTTCTTTTGTGATCTATATTACATGCCAGATGTATACTTACTGGAAGTATATTACAAAAATGCTTCTATTCAAAATTAAATTAATCCATGGACATTTCAGTTTTGACCTTTCTATGGGGTAGATTACAAGTAGAGCGCTATTTAGTGCTCCTGCTCCAGCGTAAACAACTCTAGAAGTAACCGCTTTCCATGCGACAGGTAGCACACATATTAGAAGTTGAAAGTAAAACGTTTGCACACGAGCGAAACCTGACGCGCGCAACCAGAGGACTTAGAATTTTGCGACCGCACCAACGTATTCTCCCCATAGACTTCAAAGGAGAGCGCAGAAGAAAACACCTAACAACTATTGCTCTAGCGCTAACCTGACAGTTATTAACCTAACACTTAGATTTGGACCTAAATTGTGAACCCTGAAATGTGTTATGCATATTTTACATTCCTATGTTCTTCACAGAGAAAAAAAAACTAAATTTATGCTTACACAGTGAGTCCACGGATCATCTAATTACTATTGGGAATATCACAAATCGGCAAAGAGCACCCAGCAAAGCTGTTAAATATCACCTCCTTTCCCTCCATCCCCAGTCATTTGATCTAAGAAAAGGAGAGAAAGGAAGCAACAAGGTGCAGAGGTGTCAGAAGTTTATAACAAAAAAACCTGGTTCATAAGAACACAGGGAGGGCCGTGGACTCACTGTGTCAAGAAAAAAATAAATTTATCAGGTAAACATAAATTTTGTTTTCTTTCTAATGACACGGTGAGTCCACGGATCATCTAATTACTATTCAGAATCAATACCCAAGCTAGAAGACACAGATAAGGGAGGGACAAGACAGGGAACCTAAACGGAAGGCACCACTGCTTGAAGAACCTTTCTCCCGAAAGAAGCCTCAGCCGAGGCAAAAGTATCAAATTTATAGAACTTAGAAAAAGAGTAAAGAGAGGACCAAGTTGCAGCCTTGCAAATCTGTTCCACAGAAGCTTTATTTTTGAATGCCCAGGAAGAGGAAACAGCCCTTGTAGAATGAGCCGTAACTCTCTCAGGAGGCTGCTGTCCAGCAGTTTCATAAGCCAAGCGAATGATGCTCTTCAGCCACAAAGAAAGAGAAGTAGCCATAGCTTTCTGCCCCTTACGTTTTCCAGAGAAAACCCCAAACAGAGCAGAAGACTGACAAAAATCCTTAGTCGCCTGTAAATAGAATTTCAATGCACGCACCACGTCCAGATTGTGCAGCAGATGTTCCGTCTGAGAATAAGGGTTAGGACACAAGGAAGGAAAAACAATCTTCTCATTAATGTTCCGATCTGAAACCACTTTAGGTAGAAACCCTAACTTAGTACGCAAAACTACCTTATCCGAATGAAAAATAAGGTAAGGAGACTCATACTGTAATGCCGAGAGCTCTGAAACTCTACGAGCAGATGAAATATTAACCAGAAACAAAACCTTTCAAGATAATAATTTAATATCTAAGAAATGCATAGGCTCAAACAGATTAAGACTCCAGGGAGGAGTAACCGGTTTAAACACAGGCCTAATTTTGACCAAGGCCTGACAGAACGATTGCACGTCTGGTACATCCGCCAGACGTTTATGTAACAAAATAGACAAGGCAGATATTTGACCCTTTAGAAAGCTTGCCGATAAACCCTTCTCCAAGCCCTCTTGGAGAAAAGACAAAATTCTGGGAATACAAACTCTAATCCAAGAGTAGCATCTGGATTCACACCAATGCATATATTTATGCCATATCTTATGGTAAATCTTTCTAGTCACAGGCTTACGAGCCTGAATCATGGTCTCAATGACCGACTCTGAAAATCCACGCTTAGATAAAATCAAGCATTCAATCTCCAAGCAGTCTGCTTCAGAGAAACTAGATTTAGATGAAGGAAGGGCCCCTGAAATAGAAGGTCCTTTCTCAATGGAAGACTCCAAGGTGGATGAGATGACATCTCCACCAGGTCTGCATACCTGATCCTGCGAGGCCACGCCGGAGCAATGAGAATCACCAACGCCCTCTCTTGTTTGATTCCAGCAAAGACCCAAGGAAGGAGAGCGAACGGAGGAAATAAGTATGCTAGACTGAAATTCCAAGGAACCACCAGAGCATCTATTAGTACCACCTGAGGATCCCTGGACCTTGACCCGTACCTCGGGAGCTTGGCATTCTGATGAGATGCCATGAGATCTAGATCCGGTTGTCCCCATTTGAGAATCAATTTGGAAAACACTTCCGGATGAAGTTCCCATTCCCCCGGGAGAAAGGTCTGTCTGCTCAGAAAATCCGCGTCCCAATTGTCCACTCCTGGAATGTGGATCGCAGATAGACAGCAGTTGTGGGTTTCCGCCCACTGAATAATTTTGGACACCTCTGACATGGCCAAGGAGCTCCGAGTTCCTCCCTAATGATTGATGTAAGCCACTGAGGATATGTTGTCTGATTGAAATCTGATAAACCGGGCTGAAGCTAACTGAGGCCAGGCCAGAAGAGCATTGAAGATTGCTCTCAGCTATAGAATGTTTATGGAAAGAACAGACTCCTCCTGAGTTCATGTCCCCCGAGCCCTTAGAAGGCCCCAGACTGCTCCCCAACCTAGTAGGCTGGCATCTGTTGTCACAATCACCCAGGAGGGTCAGCAAAAACAGGTTCCCTGGGAGAGATGATCCTGAGACAACCACCAAGGAAAAGAAACTCTTGTCATCTGACCCAGATAAATTCAAGGAGATAGATCTGAATAATCCCCGTTCCACTGCCTGAGAATGCATAACTGCAGAGGCCTGAAGTGGAAACGAGCAAACGGGATGATGTCCATAGCGGCTACCATCAGAACGATTACTTCCATACATTGAGCCACTGATGGCTGAGGAGAGGATTGAAGTGCCAGACAAGCATAGAAAATTTTCAATTTTCTGACCTCTGTCAGAAATATCTTCATCAATATGGAATCTATTATGGTTCCCCAGAAGACTATGCTTGTAGATGTAATTAAGGAACTCTTTTCCAGAATCTATTATGGTTCCCCAGAAGACTATGCTTGTAGATGTAATTAAGGAACTCTTTTCCAGACTCACCTTCCAACCATGAGAGCGCAGGAAGGATAAGAGAATCTCCGTGTGGGAGTTTGCTAGATGAAAGACTGGGTCTGAACCAGAATGTCGTCCAGATAAGGTGCCACTGCAATACCCTGTAACTGGAGCACTGCCAACAGAGATACCAGAACGTTTGAAAAATTCTGGGAGCTGTAGCAAGATCAAAAGGAAGAGCCACAAATTGGAAGTGTTTGTGGAGAAAAGTAAATCTCAGAAACTTGTGATGATCCCTGTGGATGGGAACATGAAGGTACGCATCCTTTAAATTTACTGTTGTCATAAATTGACCCTCTTGAACTAAAGGAAGAATGGAACGAATAGTTTCCATTTTGAAGGACGGTACTCCTGAACTGGAACAGGAACTATCACCCCCATTTTGGATAGATCCCGAACACAACATAAGAACGCCTCTCTTTTTATCTGCTCGACAGATAATCTTGAGAGAAGAAATCTGCCCCTGGGTGGAAAGGTCTTGAATTCTAGTTTGTATCCCTGGGACACGATGTCTATCGCCTAAGGATCCTGAACATCTCGAGCCCTGCTCAAAAAAGGAAAGTCTGCTCCCCACAAGATCCGGTCCCAGATCGGGGGCAGACCCTTCATGCTGACTTTGGATCATTAGCTGGCTTCTTGGATTGCTTTGCCTTATTCCAAGATTGGATGGGTCTCCAGGAAGGCTTGGACTGTTCCTGTTTTGTAGAACGAAAGGAAGGTTTACCCTTCCTCCTATAATATCAGAAATAATCTCAGCCAAAGCTAGGCCAAACAAGATCTTACCCTTGTAAGGAATAGCCAAAAGCTTAGCCTTAGACGACACAGCTGTCGACCAAGATTTCAACCACAAGGCTCTGCGAGCCAAAATGGCAATCCAGTTTCTTATCCATAGGATCCATAAAAGAACAGCTATCCTCTATAAGAATTGTAGTTCTCTTAGCTAAAGTGGAAATTGCCCCTTCCACCTTGGGGACCATTTGCCAAGACTCCTTAAAAGAGTCATCAATGGGAAGTATCTTCTTAAAAATAGGAGAAGGAGAAACACACACCGTTAGTGGCTTCTCCCATTCCTAACAATAAATTCTGTAGCCCGATCTGGTACGGGAAAACATTCCAGCATGGAAGGTACATCATAATACTTGTTAAGTTTACTAGACCTTTTAGGGTTGACAACGACAGTAGTGTCAGTCGTCCAGAGTAGCCAAAATCTCCTTGAGTAGTAAATTGAGGTGCTCTAACTTAAACCTGAAGGATACAACTTCAGCATCAGAAGAAGGAATTACACTGTCAGAATCTGAGATCTAACCCTCAGATGATACCGAAGAATCCTCCTCATCAGATCTATGAGAGGGAATATTCAGAATAGCCACAAATGAGTCAGATACCTTACACACTGATTCTTTAGACTTCCTCTTGCGCTTTCCCTGTAGCATGGGAAAAACAGAGAACACATCAGAAACTGTAGAAGACATGAGGGAAGCAATGTCTTGCAAGAGACCCCAGACAGAGCTTGAGAGGAAGTGCAGGGCACTGTATTAATGGGTAATACCATTTGGGACACCTGAGAAGAAATATGCGGCATATTTTGAACATTGTCAGAAGACTCTTGGACAGCATCCGTCTTAGACAATATTGGCTCAAAAAATCTATCCTTAAAATGTAATGTTCTCTCAACACATGAGGAACAGAAAGGATTGGTGGTTCAATGTTAACATTCAAACATAAAGGACATCTGTAATCTATAACAGTTATGATCCATCTTTAAAATTATTCAAACTTTAATAAAATTTTATTTAGACAAAACCGTTACTCTTTCTTTAAATTTTAAAACGAAACTGCTTTATTTTTAAAGCAATGCAAAAACTAAATTGATTTATTTATCATGTAATACAATAACGTTTATAAAAAAAAACAACCTAAAACAGCCTCTACACCACAGCTTTAACTCTGCTGAGGTGCCTACCTTGCTTATGCAGGAAATATATGTATGTAAAAACGGCCTCCGTGTGAGTAAACAATCGGAGCTGCTACAAATGACACCACAAACGATCGTTTGTCCGTTATGAACAAAAAATGGCAAGCTGCAATGAATCTCTCCTCCTATACAGGAATTGAGAGAATAATAAGTGTGCAACAGCTAAAATTACCGCCACACAAGCCCTGCCCATCGTGGGCGTGTCAAATAACGTCTGTGCGACATTTAAAGTGAATCTTCGTTATAAAATAACATAAATATCACAAACATTGAGCAAAATTCTCCTCCAGTCCCCAGTGTCTGCAAACGCTGCCTTACATAATGCCCTTAACACTAGGAGAAATGTAATAAGCATCCCCCTGCAGGGAAATAATAAAGTGCCATCATTTTTTCCTTAATACTGCTTAAGAAAATAAAGTTAGCACTTACCTCAATAAAATCTGCCTGGCAGCAAGGCAGCTCACTAGGTTTGAGAGGTCCTTTCCCTCACATGGACCAGTGGAAAATAATAATAAGGGCAGCAACTTTTATTTAAATCTGAGGGAGGCGCAGTGAGAATTATGTCCCACAAGTTCCCTTTGCTTAAAAGCCACCAATGCTCTACTAAAGAGACTGAAATGGACTACAGCTACACCCTGGAGTAAAAACAGCACATAATAGTACTGCAAATAAAATAAAAAAATCTTGATTGAAGAATCTTTCCAGCACCTAACTTTAGCACTTCCTTACTCTAACGTAGGCAAAGAGAATGACTGGAGTTGAAGGGAAATGAGGTGATATTTAACAGCTTTGCTGGGCAGGAGTGATATTCCCAATAGTAATTAGATGATCCGTGGACTCACCGTGTCATTAGAAAGAAATCTTTTTTTATTAAATATATATATATCTATATATATCTGATAATTTTAATGTAAAATACATATCTATACCTATATATCTATAGGAATAGATCTATAGGTGTAGTTATATACAGATATATATATATAAATATATATTTATTACAAGAAAAATGACATTATCCTGTCAGTAATGAATATTGAAATGTGAAATATGTACACTAAATATACAGTAAAACACATATATACATATGTACACACACACACACATATATATATATCTCAAGCAGGAGAAGGCACTCACTGGTCTTTTCAAGTCTACTTTATTTCAAAAGCGTGATGTTTCGGGGGGACACTCCCCTTCCTCAGACAAGCAAACACAAAACCAAGGAGTCTATTTAAACAATATAGGCCCCTCCCAGTGAGGTGAAAAAGTGCACCAAAACCGTAGTCATGGCAATCATTCAAAACAATATCAATAGTGTCAATTAATGATTGTGTATATAGCATAGTTCAGTAAACTTGTGTATATAAATATGAGTGCTAATCCCCTATTTCAATATGCCAGTGGCCAGCATTCTCACATATATGTGAAGTAAGTTTGCTTATGTGACATAATATTTTTACACATGTATATGTATGTACATATAAAATATATGCAAACACCTTGTCATATACCATATACCTTTTAGCCCTTATAACTATATATTTGTAATATTTATATGAATAATTTCTATCAGATAGTGTTTATATTAGTGTTACTGTAATTTGCAATGTATTTATGTTGTATGTTTAGTGCAACTTTATATAACACACTACGCTTTACACAAGGGTTTCAGTGGCGCTAAGCTGACGAGTGTAAAATGCGCGATCGCATTTACTTTCAACTTGTAATATGCTCGCTCTTTCCAACGCGCACAAACACCCGATATCGCCTGCACGCAGCAGTTAGAGCACCACTTGTAATCTAGCCCTTTCCCTTTAGGGGACATATCAGACAGAAGATTGTAAGGTCCAAAGAGGCTTTGAATTAAACTACAAAAACCCTTTTTATTTTGTTTAAACTAAATCTGTAGTACAAGTGTTACAAATAAGTAGATAACACACTGACATATTCAGTCTACAGTGGTCAGTACATTTATCATAACATGTACACCAAGATCACAGAACTAAAAACATAAACATGTATTATACAAGAGGACACAACAGGTTTCTGCAAGTACAAGTTTGTACTATTCACAATTGTGTGTCTGTATGTGATCTGTTGTATATGTGCTGTGTGTGTGTATTGTACCCTTATGATTGTAATATACAGTGTCAAATGTTGGCGCTTTATAAACTATAATAATAACTCACTGTCATATGAAGCTCTCTAGTGACATCTTGTGGTGGAAATCACAACTGAAGCATAACTGTTTAAAAGCCCTGTGACGGGGGGCAGGCTGTTGTTTCTGCCTGGTCCCCATAACCAGCATTTAACGTGAGGATGCTGCCTGGGAACCGGTCAGTGGAGGAAAATCAGTGACGTGTTTTCACACAGCATATAAATCCTAAACCTTCTCAACAAGCTGCAGTTACAAACTCCTCTCACTGTAAAATACAACTATATATCTTTACAGGGTCCCCAGCTGGAATATGACAAGGCAGCAATATGACAGCTGCAATGTCACTCTAGCAATGCTATAAATTATACTGTTCCCAATGGTCACATGGTGCAAAATGAAAGGGACACCGTGCACTAGATTTTTCTTATGTTTAAATGTTTTGTAGATGATCCATTTACATAGCCCATCTGGGAGTGTTTTTGTAAAAATGTATAGTTATGCTTATTTTTATTAATATTGTGCTGATTCTCCGACTCCTAACCAAGCCCCCCAAAGTGTCAGATGTATACGCGCGTTTACAAACTACTGCTGGACCCTGTTTGTCTAATCTGTCTTTTCCTATGCAGGAAAGGGGGGGGGGGAGGGATCTGCTATTCCTGGATTCCCAGCCCCTTTCACTGGGTGTCCCATCCTAACCTCATCAACAGTGCTAAACTGGGAGCTTCAAAGTACGTTTCTAAAAGGTTTTCATATCAGTATCGGTGCATATTATTCTTTATAGTAGTGTCTATTACATGCAGTTATATGAAAATTGGTGTATACTGTCCCTTTAAGTGCTGCAGGAGATTGCAAGGTTATGTTAAAGCAAAAATAATTATTTTAGATTTTAAAATTAGATTCAATTGGTCCCAAATGGGTTAAATAGAGAAAAAGATTTTTCCATTTTTGTGTGAAGTGTAGTTGTTCTTTAAAGTGATTGTAAAGTTTGGCAATGTAATGCACAGTATATAAAATTATTCTTAAAAACAGCAGCACTTTCATTCATTAAAATTTTGGAAAATTATTACCATTTAGAGATGGTAAACAACGCGCTGTTCCTCCTCCCCGCATTTCTCATACTTTATTTAGTTGATAGATGACGAATCCGGCTTCATCCAATCATTGCATGCCCCACAAGCTGGACGCTAAAAGGAGGCACAGAACGATTGGATGAAGCCGGATTCGTCATCGATCAGCAAAATAAAGTATGAGATGCGGGTGGACTAACGGCGCAATGTTTACCATCATTAAAAGGTAATTATTTTACAAATGAAGCATCTAAAAAATTTAATAAATGAAAGTGTAAGGAAAGCAAAAGTGATACAAATATTTTACTATGTAAATTGAAAGTAATATTTTATCATCTATGGAGCTAAGTTTGCTACATATTGATACATACGGATAACTGAGATTCACCAAGATTACAAGTGTTGCGCTATAACGGGTGCAAAAATAACACAAAAAAATTAGCGTTATCGCACTTTCCATAGCGCTGCCATTACAAGTTACTGAAAAACCTTCTCTTGTTGTGTGGTACGGTGCGTTAAGCTCCATACCGCAGAAAACCCAAGGCCTGACTTTACGTGCTCATGCACGCTTTCCCCCATAGACAGCAATGGGGAGAAAGTGTCAGAAAAAAAACTAACACCTGCAATCGTCGAATGGTGATCGCCGTAACGCAACCCTATTGATGTCTATGGGGAAAACCCCTAGTCTAAAGACCCCTAATCCGCTGCTCCCCAATATCCCCAATATTGCCAACACTAAATAAAATGATTAACCCATAATTTGCCACTCCCGACATCACTGACGCTAAATAAACCTATTAACCCCTAAACTGCCAGCCCCCACATCACTACTAATAAAATAAACCAATTAACCCCTAAACCGCCGGCCCCCACATCGCTACTAATAAAATAAATCTATTAACTCCTAAACCGCCGGCCCCCACATCTCTACTAATAAAATAAACTTATTAACGCCTAAACTGCCTGCACCCCACATCGCAACACACTAAATTTAACTATTAACCCATAGACCTAACACCCCCCAATTTTAAATTAAATTTACAATCTAACTATCTTTAAATAAATAAAAATTTACCTGTGAAATTAAAAAAACTAAGTTAAAACTATAAAGTAACCTAACATTACTATTTTAAAACAATAAAATTAACGAAAAATAAAAAACCTAAATTACAAATTAAAAAAATCCTCACACTACAAATTTTTTTTTTTTTTAAAAAATACATTACAAAAAAATAAAAAATCTAAAATTACAAAAAATAATAAACTAAATTATCCAAAATAATAACAATTAAACCTAATCTAATACCCCTATATAAAAAAGTCCCCCCAAATAAAAACACCCCAATAAACTACCAATAGCCCTTAAAAGGGCCTTTTGTAGGGCATTGCCCTGAAGCAATCAGCTCTTTTACCTTAAAAAATTACAAAGTCCCCCCTAAAAGTAAAGCCCCCCACCCAACCAACCCCCCAAAATATAAAACCTAAATCTAAAAAAAAACTAAGCTACCCATTCCCCCTAAAGGGGCCTTTGTATGGGCATTCAACTCTTTTGTGCCCAAAGCCCTAATCTAAAACCCCCCCCCCCCAAAAAAAAACGAAAAAAACTAACACTAACCCCAGGAAATCACAGTTCCTGAAGTCCGGCCATCCATTTTCATCCAGGCGGCGAGAAGTCTTCATCCAGGTGGTGAAATCTTCAACAATCGCGGGGGCATCTTCTATCTTTATCCCGGTGGCGCAGAGCTGTGGAGGTGCGGAGGATCCTCTTCATAGGATCACAGCCATACACTGAAGCTTGAATGCAAGGTACCCTTTTAAAAATTGGGGAACCTTGCATTCCTATTGGCTGATAATTTTAAACCAGCCAAAAGGATGAGAGCTACTGAAATCCTATTGGCTGATTTCCCCCCCCCCCCCTTAATTTTATTGTTTTAAAATAGTAATGTTAGATTACTTTATAGTTTAAGCTTAGTTGTTTTTTTTACAGGTAAGTTTTTATTTATTTGAAGATAGTTATATTGTAAATTTAATTTAAAATTAGGGGGTGTTAGGTTTAGGGGTTAATAGCTTAATTTAGTGTGTTGCTATGTGGGGGGTCGGCAGTTTAGGGGTTAATAGGTTTATTTTATTAGTAGCAATGTGGTGGCCAGCAGTTTAGGGGTTAATAGGTTTATTATAGTAGTAGCAATGTGGGGGGCGGCGGTTTAGGAGTTATTAGCTTATAGTGTTGGCTATATGGGTGGGTGGCGGATTAGGAGTTAATACATTTTATATAGTATTTGCGATGCGGGAGGGTGGCAGATTAGGGGTTAAAAGGTAGTTTATGGGTGTACTTTGTAACATTTTAGTTATAAGTTTTGTGAAACATTTTTGTTTCTCAAAATCCATAGCTACTGGTCTCAGATTGCGGAATGGATCATGGCGGTATAGGCTATAACGCAAGCATTTTAGCCGGCTCGCACAACCTGTAATACACCGCTATGGAAATCCTGCACTCAAACAACATTTTTTGAGTGCGGAATGGATCGTTGCATTACAGGCTAAAATGCTTGCAAGTATAGCTATACCGCCGTGACTTGTAATACAGGAGACCTGACATTCCACGCTCAATGGACAATTTTTCAGCATTATAGCCGTACCGCACCATTCCGGAAAACTTGTAATCTAGGTGATAGTTTTTAATACAGTATTGTATTTATTTAACCACTAGGTGGCACTATATGAATATAATAGTAATTTTTATGTGGTATATGGTCTAGAACTCACTTGTATTGTTGGTAAGTAGGTCTCTATTTAAACACAGTTTAGTGTTTATTACTAAGGTATGATTAGGGGTGATTGAACCTGAAACTTTGCCATCGATGGCCTGGACCTTTATGTTCCAATAAAACTTTGAAACATCCCATGGTGCTGTGGGAGTATTATTGGATAAACCTAACACTAGCAGTAACCATCAGCCTAACCGCAGCCTAATACATCATTTATATAGAAATCATTAGACATAACTGCATCAGGAGGTCATGGACATGAGACTTCTGGATTCTTTAAATCATCACACTCTGATTGAAACTGCAGTCTGTGTCTTGTGGCCCTGGAAATGCTGTCTGATATCTCCTTAACAAAACCTGGGGCCACTGTAGCTTCCTGACAGCATTCTGGATAGGTGCCCATGCATAATGTCTCGCCCACCCCCTGCATAATGTCTCGCCCACCCCCTGCATAATGTCTCGCCCACCCCTTGCATAATGTCTCGCCCACCCCCTGCATAATGTCTCGCCCACCCCCTGCATAATGTCTCGCCCACCCCTTGCATAATGTCTCGCCCACCCCCTGCATAATGTCTCGCTCACCCCCTGCATAATGTCTCGCCCACCCCCTGCATAATGTCTCGCTCACCCCCTGCATAATGTCTCGCCCACCCCCTGCATAATGTCTCGCCCACCCCCTGCATAATGTCTCGCCCACCCCCTGCATAATGTCTCGCTCACCCCCTGCATAATGTCTCGCCCACCCCCTGCATAATGTCTCGCCCACCCCCTGCATAATGTCTCGCCCACCCCCTGCATAATGTCTCGCCCACCCCCTGCATAATGTCTCGCCCACCCCCTGCATAATGTCTCGCCCACCCCCTGCATAATGTCTCGCCCACCCCCTGCATAATGTCTCGCCCACTCCCTGCATAATGTCTCATCCACCCCCTGCATAATGTCTCGCCCACCCCCTGCATGTCTCACCCACCCCCTGCATAATGTCTCGCCCACCCCCTGCATAATGTCTCACCCACCCCCTGCATAATGTCTCGCCCACCCCCTGCATAATGTCTCGCCCAACCCTTGCATAATGTCTCGCCCAACCCTTGCATAATGTCTCGCCCACCCCCTGCATAATGTCTCGCCCAACCCCCTGCATAATGTCTCGCCCACCCCCTGCATAATGTCTCACCCACTCCCTGCATAATGTCTCGCCCACCCCATGCATAATGTCTCGCCCACCCCCAGCATAATGTCTCGCCCACCCCCTGCATAATGTCTCACCCACCCCCTGCATAATGTCTCACCCACTCCCTGCATAATGTCTCGCCCACCCCCAGCATAATGTCTCGCCCACCCCCTGCATAATGTCTCGCCCAACCCCCTGCATAATGTCTCGCCCACCCCCTGCATAATGTCTCGCCCACCCCCTGCATAATGTCTCGCCCACCCCCTGCATAATGTCTCGCCCACCCCCTGCATAATGTCTCGCCCACCCCCTGCATAATGTCTCGCCCACCCCCTGCATAATGTCTCGCCAACCCCCTGCATAATGTCTCACCCACCCCCTGCATAATGTCTCGCCCACCCCCTGCATAATGTCTCGCCAACCCCCTGCATAATGTCTCGCCAACCCCCTGCATAATGTCTCGCTCACCCCCTGCATAATGTCTCGCCCACCCCCTGCATAATGTCTCGCCCACCCCCAGCATAATGTCTCGCCCAACCCTTGCATAATGTCTCGCCCACCCCCTGCATAATGTCTCGCCCACCCCCTGCATAATGTCTCACCCACCCCCTGCATAATGTCTCGCCCACCCCCTGCATAATGTCTCGCCCACCCCCTCCATAATGTCTCGCTCACCCCCTGCATAATGTCTCGCCCACCCCATGCATAATGTCTCGCCCAACCCCTGCATAATGTCTCGCCCACCCCCTGCATAATGTCTCGCCCACCCCCTGCATAATGTCTCGCCCACCCGTGTTCCCCCAGGTGTGATCATCCGTCTCATGATAGTGATGTTTACCCACCAGTGGATGTATATTGGCATTCACTAGTGTCCCCCATATATGGTTCCTGGGTACACCTGTGCACCGTCTGTATGCATTACTAATAAAGAAACACATTGGCACTTCAGGGTCACTCTGTTCTTTACGATAGAGTATCCTCTGTATCCTCTAATATTGTACCCCTGTATTGTGCTGCGGACTCTGTTGGTGCATAATACATAAAGCTAATATTACAGTACAGAGAAGAGCTTACCCCATGCTTCTGAATGGCGACGTTTGTGAGGTGCACAAACATATTGTCCAGCTCACTAGTGCTTGGAGTGTATTTAACTGTGCAGAATCTACAGAATCCCAACTTGTACCTGGAATCAGAGAGTAAAATAAGTCAGATAGCTGCAGCACGAGCGAATCAGGACAATATATCTAACCCTGCAATCTACAGAATCCCAACTTGTACCTGGAATCAGAGAGTAAAATAAGTCAGATAGCTGCAGCATGAGCGAATCAGGACAATATATCTAACCCTGCAATCTACAGGATTCCAACTTGTACCTGGAATCAGAGAGTAAAATAAGTCAGATAGCTGTAGCACGAGCGAATCAGGAGAATATATCTAACCCTGCAATCTACAGAATCCCAATTTGTACCTGGAATCAGAGAGTAAAATAAGTCAGATAGCTGCAGCGTGAGCCAATCAGGACAATATATCTAACCCTGCAATCTACAGAATCCCAACTTGTACCTGGAATCAGAGAGTAAAATAAGTCAGATAGCTGCAGCACGAGCGAATCAGGACAATATATCTAACCCTGCAATCTACAGAATCCCAACTTGTACCTGGAATCAGAGAGTAAAATAAGTCAGATAGCTGCAGCACGAGCGAATCAGGACAATATATCTAACCCTGCAATCTACAGGATCCCAACTTGTACCTGGAATCAGAGAGTAAAATAAGTCAGATAGCTGTAGCACGAGCGAATCAGGACAATATATCTAACCCTGCAATCTACAGAATCCAGACTTGTACCTGGAATCAGAGCGTAAAATAAGTCAGATAGCTGCAGCACGAGCGAATCAGGATAATATATCTAACCCTGCAATCTACATGATCCCAACTTGTACCTGGAATCAGAGAGTAAAATAAGTCAGATAGCTGCAGCGTGAGCCAATCAGGACAATATATCTAACCCTGCAATCTACAGAATCCCAACTTGTACCTGGAATCAGAGAGTAAAGTAAGTCAGCTGCAGCACGAGCGAATCAGGACAATATATCTAGCCCTGCAATCTACAGAATCCCAACTTGTACCTGGAATCAGAGAGTAAAATAAGTCAGATAGCTGCAGCATGAGCCAATCAGGACAATATATCTAACCCTGCAATCTACAGGATCCCAACTTGTACCTGGAATCAGAGAGTAAAATAAGTCAGATAGCTGCAGCGTGAGCGAATCAGGACAATATATCTAGCCCTGCAATCTACAGAATCCCAACTTGTACCTGGAATAAGAGAGTAAAATAAGTCAGATAGCTGCAGCACGAGCGAATCAGGACAATATATCTAGCTCTGCAATCTACAGAATCCCAACTTGTACCTGGAATCAGAGAGTAAAATAAGTCAGATAGCTGCAGCATGAGCGAATCAGGACAATATATCTAACCCTGCAATCTACAGAATCCCAACTTGTACCTGGAATCAGAGAGTAAAATAAGTCAGATAGCTGCAGCGTGAGCGAATCAGGACAATATATCTAACCCTGCAATCTACAGGATCCCAACTTGTACCTGGAATCAGAGAGTAAAATAAGTCAGATAGCTGCAGCACGAGCGAATCAGGACAATATATCTAACCCTGCAATCTACATGATCCCAACTTGTACCTGGAATCAGAGAGTAAAATAAGTCAGATAGCTGCAGCGTGAGCCAATCAGGACAATATATCTAACCCTGCAATCTACAGGATCCCAACTTGTACCTGGAATCAGAGAGTAAAATAAGTCAGATAGCTGTAGCACGAGCGAATCAGGACAATATATCTAACCCTGCAATCTACAGAATCCCAACTTGTACCTGGAATCAGAGAGTAAAATAAGTCAGATAGCTGCAGCGTGAGCCAATCAGGACAATATATCTAACCCTGCAATCTACAGAATCCAGACTTGTACCTGGAATCAGAGAGTAAAATAAGTCAGATAGCTGCAGCACGAGCGAATCAGGACAATATATCTAGCCCTGCAATCTACAGAATCCCAACTTGTACCTGGAATCAGAGAGTAAAATAAGTCAGATAGCTGCAGCACGAGCGAATCAGGACAATATATCTAGCCCTGCAATCTACAGAATCCCAACTTGTACCTGGAATCAGAGAGTAAAATAAGTCAGATAGCTGCAGCGTGAGCCAATCAGGACAATATATCTAACCCTGCAATCTACAGGAGGAAGAACGGATTTATTTACATTAAGTGCAAAAAGAAAACCCACTAATGTTAAAGGGATATGAAGCACATTTTGTATTTTTCATGATTCGGATAGAGCAGTCATTTTAAGCAGCTTTCTAATTTACTCCTATTATAAAATGTTCTTCATTCTCTTCATGTCTTTATTTAAAAAGTAGAAATGTACAGCTTAGGAGCCGGACCATTTTTGGTTCAGAACCTGTGTTATGCTTGCTTTTGGTGAGCAAATGTAGCCACCAATCAGCAAGCGCTATCCTGGGTGTTGAACCTAAAACTGTCCGGCTCCTAAGCTTTACAGTCCTACTTTTCAAATAAAGATAGCAAGAGAATGAAGAAAAATTGATAATAGGAACAAATTAGAAAATTACTTAAAATTGTTGCTCTATCTGAATCATGAAAGAAAAAAATGGGTTTACTATCCCTTTAAGCAACTTTCTAATTTATTACTATTATCAATTTTTCTTCATTCTCTTGGTATTTTTTTTTTTGAAAAGGCAGGAATGTAAGCTTAGGAGCTGGACCATTTTTGGTTCAGACCTGGGTATTGCTTGCCGATTGGTGGCTACATTCAGTTTAATTTTGTATCCCTTTTATACAGGCATAGCGATGTACTCTGTAGGAACAATAATATTACAGATGAATGGAAGGGACATTATCTAAACAGGACAGTAAAACAATCATCACGTGACCTCACAAATCAGAACATGTTCATAAGAATTAAAATATGCGACTAATGACTTAAAGGGACACTGAACCCAATTTTTTTCTTTCATGATTCAGATGGAGCATGCAATTTTAAGCAACTTTCTAATTTACTCCTATTATCACATTTTCTTCGTTCTCTTGCTATCTTTATTTGAAAAGCATAAACGTAAGTTTAGAAGCCGGACCATTTTTGGTTCGCAACCTGGGTTTTGATTGCTGATTGGTGGCTAAATGCACCCACCATTAAACAAGTGCTGTCCAGGGCTTAACCAAAAATTGGATGTCTCCTTAGCTTAGATGCCTTCTTTTTCAAATAAAGATAGCAAGAGAATGAAGAAAAATTGATAAAAGGAGTAATTTGGAAAGTTGCTTAAAATTGCTGCTCCCTTTAAGATGTTTCTATTCGTGCAGTCTGTATCTCATTAATACTTTCTTTGTTTGGCTGGGAAACTACAGGAAACTGTTATAAATGATTAGTTATTGCTTCTAAAGTGCTTTGGGAATGTTTTCATCTAACTCCTAGCAGTGCACTGCTGCTGCTCCAACAAAAGGATAACAAGAGAATGTATGCTGTATCTAAATCATAACTTAAAGGGACAGTCTACACCAGAATTTTTACTGTTTAAAAAGAAAGATAATCCCTTTTTTACCCATTCCCTAGTTTTGCATAACCAACAGAGTTATATTTATATATTTTTTTACCTCTGTGATTACCTTGTATCTAAGCCTCTGCAGACTACCCCTTTAGTTCAGTTCTTTTGACAGACTTGCAGTTTAGCCAATCAGTGATGGCTCCCAGGTAACTTCACGTGCATGAGCACAGTGTTATCTATATTTAAAACATGAACTAACACCCTCTAGTGGTGAAAAACCTGTTAAAATGCATTCTTAAGAGGCGGCCTTCAAGGTCTAAGAAATTAGCATATGAACCTCCTAGGTTAAGCTTTCAACTAAGAATACCAAGAGAACAAAGAAAAATTGGTGACAAAAGTAAATTGGAAAATTGTTTAAAATGAAATGCTCTATCTGAATCATGAAAGTTTATTTTTGACTAGACTGTCCCTTTAACATTTTAGCTTTCATGCCCCTTTAAAAATGTTATTTTTATTTATTTTTACTCTGAAGCTAGCAGGAAAGATACTACTAGTCCTTAAGGACTGCTTGTTCACTGGTTGGTAAGCAGACATCTCACTCACTTCTTTATGTTCATAAACTTAAAAATAAAACAAATGCTCAAAGCGCCAGTGGGGCTTGTCTCATGTCAGCAATTAACATATCGAGTCATTACCAGATGGTACAAGCACCTTAGGCAAGTGCTGCATTTAAGATGCTGGTGCACAGTGCATACTTATAGGGACAGACAAGTCCAAAAAAAACTTTCATGATTTAAATGGGGAATGTCATTTTAAACAACTTTCCAGTTTACTTTTATCACCAATTTTGCTTCGTTCTCTTGGTATTCTTAGTTGAAAGCTAATTCTAGGAGGTTCATATGCTAATTTCTTAGACCTCTGAGACTGCCTCTAATCTGAATGCATTTGACCACTAGAGGGCGTTAGTTCATGTGTTTCATATAGATAACATTGAGCTCATGCACATGAAGTTACCCTGGAGTGAGCACTGATTGGTTAAAAGTCTGTCAAAAGAACTGAAATAAGGGGGCAGTTTGCAGAGGCTTAGATACAAGATAATCACAGAGGTAAAAAGTGTATGAATATAACTGTTAGTTATACAAAACTGGGGAATGGTTAATAAAGGGATTATCTTTCTTTTTAAACAACAACAATTCAGGTGTTGACTGTCCCTTTAAATACACTTTTGAAACAGCTATAGCATTTTTGCTAATACATTTATATTACAGAAATGCTTCTATTCAAAACTGAAATGCATCCGTGTGAATTTAAATTTTGGCTGTAATGTCCGTTTAAAATGTATTGTTCTTAAATAGACACAAGAAACTGGGAGGCATTGGGGCTCCTAATTTAATAGACTATTATAATTCTGCCAGATTAGCACAAGACATCTTACTATTGAAGAGATCTAAAGAGATTATATGGCCTAACCTAGAGGCAAATTTAGGTGGGTGGGGCGAGAGTGATACCATCATCTTGGATCCAGAGAGAGCACACACTAATAGAGACACTTGAGCCTTACACGACAAACCTCACAGTAGCTACATGGAAAATAGCGAGAACTAAATACAAACTAATCCCAAAATACTCTCTATATATGCCGATAAGATTTATATTGCCGAATGAACTCAGGATACAACTTAAAAAGTGGTATTTAACACCCACGAGAACTGCTCATATGCACACACAGGCAAGTATATATTTCTACAGAGGGTGCGGAGAAATAGGAACTTACAGGCATATGTGGTGGGACTGTAGGGAGATCACAGGGATTTGGAGACAACTATCTACCTTCCTCAGTCAACTCCTAGACGAAAATATCAACCTCACAATTCAACGGGCCCTCCTACATGAACATATTGGCACATACAATAAACATATTAACACATTTATTAAGATTCTATGCACAGACATTGGAAAACTGGGAGTCCAACCTGGACAGAAATATATAATAAAATCCAACATACATACACTATGTATGAGCTTGCATCAAGTACTCTAGACAATAAAGAAACGGTCCAAGCAGTGTGGTACTACTGGATAAGTAAATGAACCTCAAATATATAGGAACATTGGGAATTGTAACTCAAAGTGGTCAATATAACTACAAACATCTTCACCTACTAATGTACTAGTTTACCTTCTCTCATTGAGGTCCCGTCTAACCCAGAATGCCTATAGATGGAGCAGTTATTCTCAGACTTACTGTTTTATTTTGATATATGTTTACATAGAATAACCATAAAACCAGGTACTACAAAAGTACAAGTCTTCCTAAAAATAAAGAGGAGCTCCGACAGGAATACAGAGTTATGGACTAAACATCACCAAAGCTGGGTGATCACAGGACTTTGTTATTATCCACTAGCTCTCGATTTGAAAAGGTTTATGTAAGGACAACTGGAATACAATATGGTTACAACAAAGTTGTTAATTTGCACCAAAAATTGAATAATAATATGATATTGTGAACCTTCTCCCTGGAACACCAGATAATAGAGGTCAATGGAGAGAATGTTATGTTTATTTTTGTAATAGTTTATTATTAAAATTAATAAAAAATATTCAAACATAAAATGTATTGTTTATTTTATTAAAAAAAATTAAATAGCTTCTGAGGTAATAAAATTGCTTTTACTTTTATGCTTGAGAAGTCCCTGTACACTGTGAGAGTTTCCCCTATGAGCAATTAGTCCCTAGGTATAATATGCATTTCCTAGTACTTTCAATATCAATTAAAATGGACAGTAACATAAAACTTACAATTTCATGACTCAAAAAACAAGTAGTGTAAAATGTAAAGATATGTTCCCTTTTCAAATAACAATAAAAAACAAAAAAAAAACAAAAAAACTTACATATAACACTTGAGTGGCCGGTATGTAGTCACCAGGACATATAGACGCAAGTCGAATTTCCTCCCTCCAATCAGAAGAGGATTATCAATATACAGGGAGATGACATATGCTTCTTTAGAGGACTGAGTTACAAACCTATAGAACATATTACATATATTAGAGCAGAAAGATTCCATATAAAGATCACTTCATACACACTGGTTAATTAAATACATACCGGGGTCGTTGTCATTTACAATGTCTTTCAAAAGCAAATTTTTAAACCTTATGTTGTAATATAGAAGTCTCTTCTTCACATACATAATCCTGCATAGTAAGATTAACATCACTCAAGATAAAATTAGTGGTTCTAAAATTCCTTAAGGGACCTCTTAATGCTGACAAGACTTCTTAGATCAACTGGCCTGAGCGGGGAGCTTTAGATCATCTCACCTGAACAGAGAGCTTTAGGTCATCTCACCTGAGCGGAGAGCTTTAGATCATCTCACCTGAGTGAAGAGCTTTAGATCAACTGGCCTGAGCGGAGAGCTTTAGATCATCTCACCTGAGTGAAGAGCATTAGATCATCTGGCCTGAGCGGAGAGCTTTAGATCATGTCACCTGAGTGAAGAGCATTAGATCATCTGGCCTGAGCAGAATGCTTTCGATCATCTGGTCTGAGTGGAGAGCTTTAGATCATCTCACCTGAGTAAAGAGCTTTAGATCAACTGGCCTGAGCGGAGAGCTTTAGATCATCTGGCCTGAGCGGAGAGCTTTAGATCATATAACCTGCGTGAAGAGCTTTAGATCAACTGGCCTCAATGGAGAGCTTTAGATCATCTCGTCTGAGCGGAGAGCTTTAGATAATCTCACCTGAGTGGAGAGCTTTAGATCATCTCACCTGAGCAGAGAGCTTAGGTCATCTCACCTGAGCGGAGAGCTTTAGATCATCTTACCTGAGCGAAGAGCTTTAGATCAACTGGCTTGAGTGGAGAGCTTTCGATCATCTCACCTGAATGGAGAGCTTTAGATCATATCACCTGAGTGAAGAGCTTTAGATCATCTGGCCAAAGCGGAAAGCTTTAGATCATCTGGCCTGAGCGGAGAGCTTTAGATCATATCACCTGAGTGAAGAGCTTTAGATCAACTGGCCTGAACGGAGAGCTTTAGATCATCTCACCTGAACGGAGAGCTTTAGATCATCTCACCTGAACAGAGAGCTTTAGATCATCTCACCTGAGTAGAGAGCTTTAGATCATCTCACCTGAGCAGAGAGCTTTAGATCAACTGGCCTGAGCAGAGAACTTTAGATCATCTGGCCTGAGCAGAGAGCTTTAGATGATTTGACTTGAGCAGAGAGCTTTAGATCATATCACCTGAGTAAAGAGCTTTAGATCATCTGGCTTGAGCGGAGAGCTTTAGATCTTCTGGCCTGAGTGGAAAGCTTTAGATCATATTCCCTAAATGAAGAGCTTTAGATCAACTAGTCTGAATGGAGAGCTTTAGATCATCTCGTCTGAGCGGAGAGCTTTAGATCATCTCTTCTGTGCGGAGAGCTTTAGATCATCTCTTCTGTGCGGAGAGCTTTAGATCATCTCATCTGAGCGGAGAGCTTTAGGTCATCTCACCTGAGTGGAGAGCTTTAGGTCATCTCACCTGAGTGGAGAGCTTTAGGTCATCTCACCTGAGTAGAGAGCTATAGATCATCTGGCCTGATGTCAGGGTTTTTTCCCTGTTTTGTTTGTCATGTGCTGCTGGCAGCCATTTTACTCACCTCTCTTCCTGACTATAGTGCATTGTGTTGGATGCTGCTCATTTCCTGCACTTCCTTTTATGGCCAGACTGGTGTGCATCATCCGTGTGAGACAGGATGCAGTCTCAGAATTGTGATGTCATCACTTATTATTTAAAGGGCCTCTGTTCATTATGCTTTGCCTTTGCGTTGTCTCAGACCTGTTTGTGAGAGTTCCTGTGTATTACCTGGCTGCCTGACATCCTTCCTGGTTCCTGATCCCTGGCTTGTTCCTGACTCTGCTGTTTTCCTTGTTCCTTATTCCGGCTCGTCTGACTATTCGCTTTGGCTCCTGACTCGGCTCGTCTGACTACCAGCTCTGGTTTTGACTCCTGGCTTGTTATTTGACTTGTGGACTTTTTTATTATTTTTTGCTATTAATAAAGGTGTGATTATTTTTGCACTTCTCGTCTCAGTCTGATTTCTGGCACACTGACACCTGAGCAGAGAGCTTTAGATCATCTGGCCTGAGTGGAGAGCTTTAGATCATCTGGCATGAGCGGAGAGCTTTAGATCATCTGTCATAAGCGGAGAGCTTTAGATCATCTGGCATGAGCGGAGAGCTTTAGATCATCTGTCATGAGCGGAGAGCTTTAGATCATCTAGCCTGAGCAGAGAGCTTTAGATCTTATCACCTGAGTGAAGAGCTTTAGATCATCTGGCCTGAGCAGAGACCTTTAGATCATCTCACCTGAGCAGACAGCTTTAGGTCATCTCACCTGAGTGGAGAGCTTTAGATCATCTTGCCTGAGGGGAGAGCTTTAGATCATCTCATATGAATGGAGAGCTTTAGATCATCTCGTCTGAGCGGAGAGATTTAGATCATCTTGCCTGAGCGGAGAACTTTAGCTCATGTCACCTGAGTGGAGAGCTTTAGATCATCTCACCTGAGTGAAGAGCTTTAGATCATCTGGCCTGAGCAGAGAGCTTTAGATCATCTGGCCTGAGCAGAGAGCTTTAGATCATCTCACTTGAGCGGAGAGCTTTAGATCATCTGGCCCATAATGAGATGCAACAGAAAACAGACTACACCAATGAGGAGCAAGAATTTGTAAGGAGCAACTTAAGGGCCAAACGTAGAATAGCTTTTGTACATACAATGAATTAGGTGATCAAATATATATACGATTTTGAACCTCTGCTGGTACATTTTACAAGAGGATCTACCGAACATAGTAGTTTTCGGAACTACCGATGACAACCTATTGTAAGGGTCATACTAAAGATCAGAGGTTATTGAGAGCAGAATTGGCTTCCAATAATAGGAATTGTCCCTAGGTTTGCTACCCAGATGGTATTTTACTGATAAGGTCAGTATTTTTAAGATTCTGGTCAATATAGATAAAAAAAGAATAAACATAGAAATAATAGTCCTGTCATGATGGAGAAATCCTCTATATGTGTTAGAATCTAATTATAAATAAACAATCCTTTAAAATCACCCCCAGCAGTTTTACTTTCTGACAACAGATGGCATGACACTCAAGCTGTAAAGCACAGTAAAAAAAGGGTATTAGTTTAATAAAACATCTTGTCTTGTTAAGTTTTCTAAAGAAGCCTGTGTATTAAAGGGACCCACTGCTTGATTGTCTATTTCTCGTAGGCTGCCCAGTATTAAGCATTATGTGTGTGTGATATGCGGTTGCCATGTTGGATAGGGATACTGGCACTAGCTCCCCTAATACTTGTTCAAAGCTCACAACCGTCCTGTATTTGGTGAGACAGTATCACTCTGTTCCGATGTCCTTCCTTTTGCATTAACTTAACTATGTAACATCACTCCCTGACCCTGCTCTCATAACCAGTTCTTCCCACAAAACAGCATGGCATCAAAATATCACCAACTACCATGACTCTGCCCTGATTTGCTGGGACACTGCCCACAGATCACCCTGAGTCAAGATCCAGTCTCACAGTCCCAGATACTATCAGGGAAACATTGGGAGGCATGATTTTTCCATGGTTGCATCTTTGCAATTTACTTTGATTATTTATTCTGTTCCTTTTCCAGGCCCTGATATTCAAAATCTCTCTGCTCAGGTGAGATATTAAAAAAATGATCCTCCAGCACTGCGAGATCCCTAGTTAAATATTCAACAGGAAGATTTTTCTTTACTTTTCCAAGGGGCGTTCCCTGCATTTCTGTATGTGAAAGAGAGACAAGCCCAGTGCAATCTAGCATTGCATGATATGACAGTTATGCTGCATTTACACTTTGTGCTTTTTATTTGATATAACTACACATTAGATATAATTTTATATTGCACTTTCTATTTTGTGTACAGAAGTGTATATAGGTTTGTGATTTTACAAATTCTGATTATAGAGCAGATTTCACAGTGGCAGAACTCACAATTTTTTTTAAGAAAATGGGAGGAACCTGGAAATCCCAGAGAGATGAGAGTTGCCTTCCATAGAAAGTAATAAAACTCTCTGGGATACAAAATTTCACATGGGAGAGAGAAGGTAACTGGAGAACCACTGGGGCTGATATAAAGGCTCAGTTTGCATCAATTCCAAATTAAACTGAAATGTTTTCACTACAATTTAACTTGCCTTTCTCTATATTTTAGTATATATTAATTTTCTGTTTGACAAATTAAGTGTATTGTGAACTTTAACTGCATACAGCTGGGGAGACAAATGAGTGAGACCAGCTTGATTAAAATGCTTCAAAAATTTCACAAGACTTGTGAGAGAGCTTCAGACACCCTGGGAACTAGCCTATTCAGCCCAAGGAACTGCCCTGTCCCTCCCACTTTCTGAAAGTGTCAGTTTTACTGCAATACAGCAAATGCAAGGTGCAATGTAATTTGTATATATAAACAAAAATATACAAAGTATGATCCAAATTTGTTAAAGTAACACAAAAGTGTAACAAAACTGGTACTGTATTACACTGGGCTTGTCTAATCGTCATATATAGAAATGAGAGAGATCTTGCAGTGCTGGAGAGTTCCGCCCTTTTGAATACTTAGTGCTTTCATCCCCTGTGAAGTTTAAACTGCAATTTCTCTCCAAGCTGGAGAACCTTTGAATATCAGGACCCCAGTGTTTAAGTCTATAACTTGTGAGTTTTCCAAATCCCATGAGAACTGGAAGTGCACACTGCAAATTTCACAAGCCTAACCTTGCTACATATTTGTCCTTTTAAGCAAATGTGATCCACTAAGAAGCTATAAATCAATGCATGTTTTACCAACAAATTGACAAGGGCTAGCCTTGTCTACTCCAGTAACAAAACCAAATTGGCTTCTCCAAATATGGCCAGTAGGGGGTGTGGCCATTGGAAAAAAATTGCAACAAAGTGTTACTTAACACTCACCTGCAAGACTGCAGACACATCTTGTAATTACAATGTGTACTGTCCCTTTAAGTACTATTAAAGGGACATGATACCTAAATGTTGAAGCACTTGAAAGTGATGCAGCATAGCTGTAAAAAAATTAAATTTATGCCTACCTGATCAATTTATTTATTTCCTAAGATATGGTGAGTCCACGGCTTGAATAATTACTTTTGGGAACCAATACCCAAGCTAGAGGACACAGATAAATAGGGAGGAACAAGGCAGGCAGTCCTAAACAGAAGGCACCACCGCTTGAAGAACCTTTCTCCCAAAAGCAACCTCAGCCAAGGCAAAAATATCAAATTTGTAAAAAGTATGTAGAGAAGACCAAGTTGCAGCCTTGCAAATTTGTTCCACAAAAGCTTCATTTTTGAAAGCCCAAGAAGAGGAAACAGCTTTTGTGGAATGAGTCGTAATTCACTAAGGAGGCTGCTGTCCAGCAGTCTCATAAGCCAAACGAATTATACTTTGTAACCAAAAAAGAAAGAGTAGTAGCAGTAGCTTTCTGACCTTTACGTTTCCCAGAGAGACAGACAAAGAGGGCAGAGGACTGGCGAAAATCCTTAGTCGCCTGTAAGTAGAATTTAAGAGCACGTACAACATCCAAATTGTGTAACAAACGTTCTTTTGAAGAAGAAGGATTAGGACACAGAGAGGGAACAACAATTTCCTGATTGATATTTCTATTAGAAACAACCTTAGGAAGGAAACCTAACTTAGTACGAAGAGCCGCCTTATTGGCATGAAAAATAAGATAAGGGGAATCACACTGCAGAGCTGAGAGTTCCGAGACTCTTCGAGCAGAAGACATAGCAACAAGAAACAAAACCTTCCAAGATAACAACTTAATGTGTATGGAATGCAACGGCTCAAACGGAGCCAGTTGTAAAACTTTAAGAACAAGGTTAAGGCTCCAAGGAGGAGCAACAAACTTAAAGGGACACTGAACCCAATTTTTTCTTTCGTGATTCAGATAGAGCATGTCATTTTAAGCAACTTTCTAATTTACTCCTATTATCAATTTTTTGTCGTTCTCTTGCTATCTTTATTTGAAAAAAAGGCATCTAAGCTTTTTTTTGGTTCAGAACCTCTGGACAGCACTTTTTTATTAGTGGATGTATTTATCCACCAATCAGCAAGGACAACCCAGGTTGTTCACCAAAAATCTACCAGCATCTAAACTTACATTCTTGCATTTCAAATAAAGATACCAAGAGAATGAAGAAAATTTGATAATATGCGTATATTAGAAAGTTGCTTAAAATTTCATGCACTATTTGAATCACGAAAGAAAAAAATTGGGTTAAGTATCCCTTTAAAGACAGGCCTGATTTTGACCAAGGCCTGGCAAAAAGATTGCACATCTGGCACATCCGCCAAACGCTTATGTAGTAAAACTGATAAAGCAGAAATCTGACCCTTCAGGGTACTGACTGACAATCCCTTCTCCAGGCCTTCCTGAAGAAAAGATAAAACTCACACCAATAAAGATATTTACGCCCTATCTTATAGTAAATCTTTCTAGTAACAGGCTTGGGAGACTGAATCATGGTCTTAATGACCGAATTAAGCGTTCAATCTCCAAGCAGTCAGCTTAAGAGAAACGAGATTTGGATGAAGGAAGGGACCCTGTACCAGATCCTGCGAGGCCACGCAGGGGCTATTAGAATCACCAAAGTAATGACTCGTGGAACGAGAGCAAACGGAGGAAACAGGTATGCCAACCTGAAAACCCAAGGAACCACCAGAGCATCTATCAGAATGGCATGCAGATCTCCTGACCTTGAACCATACCTTGGAAGCTTGGTGTTCTGATGGGGCGCCATCAGATATAACTCCGGCACCCCCTATTTGAGGACTAAGCTGGAAATAACCTCCGGATGGAGTTCCCACTCCCCAGGATGAAAAGTCTGTCTGCTCAGAAAATCAGCTTCCCAGTTGTCTACTCCTGGAATGTGGATGGCAGATAGACAGCAATTGTGGGTCTCTGCCCACAGAAGAACCAGAATAACCGGCTTCGTGGCTAAGGAACTCCGAGTTCCTCCCTTTCCTGTTTGATACGAGTAATGACTCGTGGAACGAGAGCAAACGGAGGAAACAGGTATGCCAACCTGAAAACCCAAGGAACCACCAGAGCATCTATCAGAATGGCATGCGGATCTCCTGACCTTGAACCATACCTTGGAAGCTTGGTGTTCTGATGGGACGCCATCAGATCTAACTCTGGCACCCCCTATTTGAGGACTAAGCTGGAAATAACCTCCGGATGGAGTTCCCACTCCCCAGGATGAAAAGTCTGTCTGCTCAGAAAATCAGCTTCCCAGTTGTCTACTCCTGGAATGTGGATGGCAGATAGACAGCAATTGTGGGTCTCTGCCCACAGAAGAACTAGAGTAACCGGCTTCGTGGCTAAGGAACTCCGAGTTCCTCCCTGGTGATTGATGTAAGCCACAGAACTGAACTGGGCTGAGGACAACTAGAGCATTGTAAATCGCCCTCAACTCCAAGATGTTGATGGGAAGAGCACTGGAACTGGAACTATCACTCCCAAGGAGGAAAGATGTTGTATACATTTCAAGAACGTCTCTCTCTTTATCTGATCTGCAGATAATCTTGAGAGATGGAATCTGCCTCTGGGAGGAAAAGTCTTGAATTCCAATTTGTAACCCTGGGATACTATGTCCACAGTCCAGGGATCTGGGACATCTCGTATCCAGGTTTGAGAGAACTGAGAAAGTCTGCCCCCCACCTGATCCGATCCCGGATCGGGGGGCAAACCCTTCATGCTGATTTGGAATCAGCTGCAGGTTTCTTTGATTGTTTCCCCTTGTTCCAAGACTGATTGGGTTTCCAAGAAGACTTGGATTGTTCCTGCTTGGAAGAAGAAGGGGAAGGCTTTTCTCTGAAGTTACGAAAGGAATAAAAAAATACTCTGACGTCCTTTAGGCCTATTCTTCTTATCTTGAGGTAGAAAAGACCCCTTTACACCCATAATATCAGAGATAATTTCTGCCAAACCGGGTCCAAACAAGGTTTTGCCCTTGAAAGGAATTGCCAGAAGCTTGACTTTAGAGGAAAAGTCCGCAGACCAGGATTTCAACCATAATGCCCTGCGGGCTAGGACAGCGAAACTAGAAGTTTTAGCTCCTAGTCTAACAACCTATAAAATGGCATCTGCAATAAAGGAATTAGGCAACTTAAGAGCTTTAATCCTATCCTGAATTTCATTCAAGGAAGTCTCTACTTGAAGAGAACCAGACAAGGCGTTGAACCAATAAGATGCCGCACTAGTAACGGTGGCAATACACACCGCAGGTTGCCATTGGAGACCTTGATGAACATAAATCTTTTTCAAATAAGCCTCCAGCTTCTTGACCATCGGATCCTTAAAAGAGCAGCTATCCTCAATAGGAATAGTGTTTCTCTTAGCCAGCGTAGGAATGGCCCCTTCAACTTTGGGTACAGCATACCAAGGGTCTTTATTGGAGTCCTCGACATGAAACATTTTTTTTTTTTTAAATGGGAGACGGGGAAAAAGACACCCCTGGTTTCTCCCATTCCTGTGAGATAATCTCCCTAGCACGGTCCGGCACAGGAAAAACCTCAGAAGTAGAAGGTTCATCAAAGAAACTATTACGTTATATATAGAGGAACCGCAGGGCACTGTATGTGACGCCATTGAGGCTTGGGACGTAGCAGGAGAAATCTGAGTTAATATTTTAACAGCATCATCCTGAGAGACATTAGGCTCAAAAATGTTACCTTTATTTTGCAAGGTTTTCTTGACACATGAAGAACAAATAGGAGCTGCAATTTGTGCATCTAAACATAATAAGCAGGCTCTTGCTCCATATCAGACATGTGTGTGAAACAGTAAATACACTTGTACAGATAAGTTTCAAAGATTTTAATATTCAATTAAAATAAGCCAAGGAAAAAAACAGAATTTATGCTTACCTGATAAATTACTTTCTCCAACGGTGTGTCCGGTCCACGGCGTCATCCTTACTTGTGGGATATTCTCTTCCCCAACAGGAAATGGCAAAGAGTCCCAGCAAAGCTGGTCACATGATCCCTCCTAGGCTCCACCCACCCCAGTCATTCGACCGACGGACAGGAGGAAATATATATAGGAGAAACCATATGATACCGTGGTGACTGTAGTTAGAGAAAATAATTCATCAGACCTGATTAAAAAACCAGGGCGGGCCGTGGACCGGACACACCGTTGGAGAAAGTAATTTATCAGGTAAGCATAAATTCTGTTTTCTCCAACATAGGTGTGTCCGGTCCACGGCGTCATCCTTACTTGTGGGAACCAATACCAAAGCTTTAGGACACGGATGAAGGGAGGGAGCAAATCAGGTCACCTAAATGGAAGGCACCCCGGCTTGCAAAACCTTTCTCCCAAAAATAGCCTCCGAAGAAGCAAAAGTATCAAATTTGTAAAATTTGGCAAAAGTGTGCAGTGAAGACCAAGTCGCTGCCTTACATATCTGGTCAACAGAAGCCTCGTTCTTGAAGGCCCATGTGGAAGCCACAGCCCTAGTGGAGTGAGCTGTGATTCTTTCAGGAGGCTGCCGTCCGGCAGTCTCATAAGCCAATCGGATAATGCTTTTAAGCCAAAAGGAAAGAGAGGTAGAAGTCGCTTTTTGACCTCTCCTTTTACCAGAATAAACAACAAACAAGGAAGATGTTTGTCTGAAATCTTTGGTAGCCTCTAAATAGAATTTTAGAGCACGGACTACGTCCAAATTGTGTAACAAACGTTCCTTCTTTGAAACTGGATTCGGACACAAAGAAGGTACAACTATCTCCTGGTTAATATTTTTGTTGGAAACAACTTTCGGAAGAAAACCAGGCTTAGTACGCAAAACCACCTTATCTGCATGGAACACCAGATAGGGCGGAGAACACTGCAGAGCAGATAACTCTGAAACTCTTCTAGCAGAAGAAATTGCAACCAAAAACAAAACTTTCCAAGATAACTTAATATCTACGGAATGTAAGGGTTCAAACGGAACCCCTTGAAGAACTGAAAGAACTAGATTTAAACTCCAGGGAGGAGTCAAAGGTCTATAAACAGGCTTGATCCTAACCAGAGCCTGAACAAATGCTTGAACATATGGCATAGCTGCCAGTCGTTTGTGTAGTAAGACAGATAAAGCAGAAATCTGTCCCTTAAGAGAACTTGCAGATAATCCTTTCTCCAAACCTTCTTGTAGAAAGGATAGAATCTTAGGAATCTTTATCTTGTTCCATGGCAATCCTTTGGATTCACACCAACAGATATATTTTTTCCATATTTTATGGTAAATTTTTCTAGTTACAGGCTTCCTAGCCTGAATCAGAGTATCTATTACAGAATCTGAAAATCCACGCTTTGATAAAATCAAGCGTTCAATCTCCAAGCCGTCAGCTGGAGGGAAACCAGATTCGGATGTTCGAATGGACCTTGAACAAGAAGGTCCTGTCTCAAAGGTAGCTTCCATGGTGGAGCCGATGACATATTCACCAGGTCTGCATACCAAGTCCTGCGTGGCCACGCAGGAGCTATCAAGATCACCGAAGCCCTCTCCTGAATGATCCTGGCTACCAGCCTGGGAATGAGAGGAAACGGTGGGAATACATAAGCTAGGTTGAAGGTCCAAGGTGCTACTAGTGCATCTACTAGAGTCGCCTTTGGATCCCTGGATCTGGACCCGTAGCAAGGAACCTTGAAGTTCTGACGAGACGCCATCAGATCCATGTCTGGAATGCCCCATAATTGAGTTATTTGGGCAAAGATTTCCGGATGGAGTTCCCCCTCCCCCGGATGTAATGTCTGACGACTGAGAAAATCCGCTTCCCAATTTTCCACTCCTGGGATGTGGATTGCAGACAAGTGGCAGGAGTGATCCTCCGCCCATTGAATTATTTTGGTCACTTCTTCCATCGCCAGGGAACTCCTTGTTCCCCCCTGATGATTGATATATGCAACAGTCGTCATGTTGTCTGATTGAAACCTTATGAATTTGGCCTTTGCTAGTTGAGGCCAAGCTTTGAGAGCATTGAATATCGCTCTCAGTTCCAGAATGTTTATCGGGAGAAGAGATTCTTCCCGAGACCATAGACCCTGAGCTTTCAGGGGTTCCCAGACCGCGCCCCAGCCCACCAGGCTGGCGTCGGTCGTGACAATGACCCACTCTGGTCTGCGGAAGCTCATTCCCTGTGACAGATTGTCCAGGGTCAGCCACCAACGGAGTGAATCTCTGGTCTTTTGATCTACTTGAATCGTCGGAGACAAGTCTGTATAATCCCCATTCCACTGTCTGAGCATGCACAGTTGTAATGGTCTTAGATGAATTCGTGCAAAAGGAACTATGTCCATTGCTGCAACCATCAATCCTATTACTTCCATGCACTGCGCTATGGAAGGACGAAGAACAGAATGAAGTACTTGACAAGAGCTTAGAATTTTTGATTTTCTGACCTCTGTCAGAAAAATCCTCATTTCTAAGGAATCTATTATTGTTCCCAAGAAGGGAACTCTTGTTGACGGGGACAGAGAACTTTTTTCTTTGTTCACCTTCCATCCGTGAGATCTGAGAAAGGCTAGGACGATGTCCGTATGAGCCTTTGCTTTTGACAGAGATGACGCTTGAATCAGGATGTCGTCCAAGTAAGGTACTACTGCAATGCCCCTTGGTCTTAGAACCGCTAGAAGGGACCCTAGTACCTTTGTGAAAATCCTTGGAGCAGTGGCTAATCCGAATGGAAGTGCCACAAACTGGTAATGCTTGTCCAGAAAAGCGAACCTTAGGAACTGATGATGTTCCTTGTGGATAGGAATATGTAGGTACGCATCCTTTAAATCCACGGTAGTCATAAATTGATTTTCCTGGATAGTAGGTAGGATCGTTCGAATAGTTTCCATTTTGAACGATGGAAACTTGAGAAATTTGTTTAGGATCTTGAGATCCAAAATTGGTCTGAATGTTCCCTCTTTTTTGGGAACTATGAACAGGTTGGAATAAAAACCCATCCCTTGTTCTCTTATTGGAACTGGATGAATCACTCCCATTTTTAACAGGTCTTCTACACAATGTAAGAATGCCTGTCTTTTTATTTGGTTTGAAGATAATTGAGACCTGTGGAACCTTCCCCTTGGGGGTAGTTCCTTGAATTCCAGGAGATAACCTTGAGAAACTATTTCTAGCGCCCAAGGATCCTGAACATCTCTTGCCCAAGCCTGAGCAAAGAGAGAAAGTCTGCCCCCCACCAGATCCGGTCCCGGATTGGGGGCCATCCCTTCATGCTGTTTTGGTAGCAGTGGTAGGCTTCTTGGCCTGCTTACCCTTGTTCCAGCCTTGCATTGGTCTCCAGGCTGGTTTGGGTTGTGAAGTATTACCCTCTTGCTTAGAGGATGTAGAATTAGAGGCTGGTCCGTTTCTGCAAAAGGGACGAAAATTAGGCTTATTTTTGCCTTAAAAGACCTATCCTGTGGGAGGGCGTGGCCCTTTCCCCCAGTGATGTCTGAAATAATCTCTTTCAAATCAGGTCCAAATAATGTTTTACCCTTGAAAGGAATGTTAAGCAATTTTGTCTTGGAAGACACATCCGCTGACCAAGACTTTAGCCAAAGCGCTCTGCGCGCCACGATAGCAAACCCTGAATTTTTCGCCGCTAATCTAGCTAATTGCAAAGCGGCATCTAAAATAAAAGAGTTAGCCAATTTAAGTGCTTGAACTCTGTCCATAACCTCCTCATACGAAGATTCTTTATTGAGCGACTTTTCTAGTTCCTCGAACCAGAAACACGCTGCTGTAGTGACAGGAACAATGCATGAAATTGGTTGTAGAAGGTAACCTTGCTGAACAAAAATCTTTTTAAGCAAACCCTCTAATTTTTTATCCATAGGATCTTTGAAAGCACAACTATCTTCGATAGGAATAGTAGTGCGTTTGTTTAGAGTAGAAACCGCCCCCTCGACCTTGGGGACTGTCTGCCATAAGTCCTTTCTGGGGTCGACTATAGGAAATAATTTCTTAAATATAGGGGGGGGAACAAAAGGTATGCCGGGCCTTTCCCACTCCTTATTTACTATGTCCGCCACCCGCTTGGGTATAGGAAAAGCGTCGGGGGGCACCGGAACCTCTAAGAACTTGTCCATCTTACATAACTTCTCTGGAATGACCAAATTGTCACAATCATCCAGAGTAGATAATACCTCCTTAAGCAGTGCGTGGAGATGTTCTAATTTAAATTTAAATGTCACAACATCAGGTTCAGCTTGTTGAGAAATCTTTCCTGAATCTGAAATTTCTCCCTCAGACAAAACCTCCCTCATGGCCCCTTCAGATTGGTGTGAGGGTATGACAGAACAATTATCATCAGCGTCCTCTTGCTCTTCAGTGTTTAAAACAGAGCAATCACGCTTTCTCTGATAAGTAGGCATTTTGGATAAAATATTTGCTATAGAGTTATCCATTACAGCCGTTAATTGTTGCATGGTAATAAGAATTGGCGCACTAGATGTACTAGGGGCCTCCTGTGTGGGCAAAACTGGTGTAGACACAGAAGGGGATGATGTAGTATCATGTTTACTCCCCTCATTTGAGGAATCATCTTGGGCAATATCATTATCTGTGGCATTACTGTCCTTACTTTGTTTGGACACTATGGCACAATTATCACATAAATTTAAATGGGAAGACACCTTGGCTTTCATACATATAGAACATAGCTTATCTGATGGTACAGACATGTTAAACAGGCTTAAACTTGTCAACAAAGCACAAAAAACGTTTTAAAATAAAACCGTTACTGTCACTTTAAATTTCAAACTGAAAACACTTTATTACTGAATATGTGAAAAAGTATGAAGGAATTGTTCAAAATTCACCAAAATTTCACCACAGTGTCTTAAAGCATTAAAAGTATTGCACACCAAATTTCAGAGCTTTAACCCTTAAATTAACGGAACCTGAGCCGTTTTTACATTTAACCCCTATACAGTCCCAGCTATATGCTTTGCTGAGACCCAACCAAGCCCAGAGGGGAATACAATACCAAATGATGCCTTCTATAAGCTTTTTCAGTGATTCTTAGCTCCTCACACATGCATCTGCATGCCTTGCTCTCCAAAAACAACTGCGCATTAGTGGCGCGAAAATGAGGCTCTGTCTATAACTAGAAAAGGCCCCCATCTGAAAAAGGTGTCCAACACAGTGCCTGCCGTTTTTCTAAACAATCCCCAAGATTATAATAACCATTAATAGTTAGAATCTGCATAATATGCCTAGTAAAGCAATCGTTTTAGCCCAGAAAAATGTCTTCCAGTTTTTTAAGCCCTTTTGAAGCCCTTTATTCTTTTATTTAACTAAGAAAATGGCTTACCGGTCCCCATGAGGGGAAATGACAGCCTTCCAGCATTACATGGTCTTGTTAGAAATATGGCCAGTCATACCTTAAGCAGAAAAGTCTGCTAACTGTTTCCCCCAACTGAAGTTACTTCATCTCAACAGTCCTGTGTGGAAACAGCAATCGATTTTAGTAACTTCTGCTAAAATCATCTTCCTCTTACAAACAGAAATCTTCATCTTTTTTCTGTTTCAGAGTAAATAGTACATACCAGCACTATTTTAAAATAACAAACACTTGATAGAAGAATAAAAACTACATTTAAACACCAAAAAATTCTTAACCATCTCCGTGGAGATGTTGCCTGTGCAACGGCAAAGAGAATGACTGGGGTGGGCGGAGCCTAGGAGGGATCATGTGACCAGCTTTGCTGGGACTCTTTGCCATTTCCTGTTGGGGAAGAGAATATCCCACAAGTAAGGATGACGCCGTGGACCGGACACACCTATGTTGGAGAAATAAACTTTAAATTTTATCCCAAATTAATATTGATCCCCAGCTAAAATTATATGTGAGAAAAGTTAAGAAAAAAACATTTAATAAACATCAAATAATAATAAATGAATAAGCTGCTTAAATAGAAAATTCTGCCTTACTTTCAGTTTAAACTTGTATTGTTTTATCAAGTAAATATGTGTCAGAAAATAAAGCCTAATAAAAACATTTTACCCTTTATTTTTAAAAGAGTTTAAATGTTAGTCTGACACATGCTACAGTGCCTGCTTCATGCCCCAGTGTAACCCATACAACAGGATTATCTATGTCCCAATAAAAAAGCAGTGTCTTTTAATTTGTTAAGTGCATGGTCTCCCCAACTGGAAGAAAAAGCACTTACCTGCTCCGCTGTCCAGCATGTAGACAGTTACAAGATACGAGAAGACACAGTTCCTCACAGAGACCTTTGAAAAAGAAAGAACAGAGTAGTCAACTCTGGCTTTCTAAACTAGGGCAGCAATTGTTAGGAAAATGCAGTAAGTATCTCTTTACAAGTTCCTAACTGCTTTAAAGTCACCACTACCTGACTGCAAAGAATGACGTGGAATACGGCTATACCGCAAAACTTGCTTGTAGATTAAATCAAAACCTAAACTTCACCTCCTCCATGCACCGAAGGCAAAGGGAATGACTGGGGGTTGTGGGTAAAGGAGTGATACTTAGCAGTTTAACTGTGGTGCTCTTTGCCTCCTCCTGTAGGCCAGGAGTGATATTCCCAACAGTAATTACTCAAGCCATGGAATCACCATATCTTAGGAAAGAAAGCTAACTAGAAAATATCACCTGAACATCTCTATGTGAAAAAGAAAGATATTTTAACCAAAAAATGTCCTAAATATTCCCACTCAATTGTAAAGGGCTCAGCAAATCAGTATGCCTGTCTCAGGACCTGCAAGGGAGTGTGTCTCATGCACACTCCTGTTATTTCCCTATTAATTGTAAGTAAGTTTACTATGAAATCTCATGAGATCACAGTTCATGACCTCAGCACTGCTGATGCTGATTGGCTGCTGTTCATTTCTTCCTTTTCTTTTACCTACAGCTGTACAGCAGCTGAAGTATAACTGTTTACACAGCACTTACTCGAGTAAGCTGAGGAAATTCTAAGGTAAAATATCTTCCTTTTTTACATAGAGATGCTCAGGTAAAAGATTCATGTCAGCATTTTACAGTTATGCTCCATCACTTTCAAGTGATTTAGCATCTGAGTATTATCTCCCTTTAAGTTGGGAACTTGTTGGCTTTTAACCAATCAGCTGCTGCTAATCGGTTCTATAGCTTTGCTGGACTGTAAAGTGTAATATAAGTAATACAGTTATTTTTGTTATTTCCTGACACATCGCGCCAAGCCTCGGAGATGTGTCTAGCTGCTATATTCACACACTTCCATAATTAGCGTTAAACTTACGATGAGGTTTTGCTGTCCCGGGACCATTTTTTAATTTGTGAGAGTTTGTTGATGAGAAAAATCCCCTTCCCTTGAGCCTTCCCACATGGTTTCATGATCCAGGTGCTGGACGGATTTTTTCTAAATTCTTCTACAAAGAGGTTGTAATCAGCCGGAAGCATGAACGTAACGGGTACAAAATCTGCAGGAGAAAACACGCTATGTTCGGTAACACAAATACAACAAACATGGAAACATATTCAGAGTTGTACACGTGAGTAGCGCAAAAGGGACAGAATACAACTACAGTTCAGATCCTAGAGCTATAAAGAAAACATTTTGTTGTTGTTTTTTAATTCTTAAAGGGACATTCCAGCCAAAACTGGAATCCACATGGATTGCATTGCAGTTTTGAATATAAGAATTTTTGTAATATACAAAAATGCTTCTAATAAAAGCTATAGGTGTTTCAAAAGTGTATTTAAGTATGCACCGTGCACCAGCATTTTATACACAACATTAGCATCAGAGAGCCTAAGGTGCTTGTGCCATCTGGTAATGACTCAGTTTGTCAATTGCTGACATGATACAAGCCACAATGGCGCTCTGAGCAGCTGTAGTATTTAAAATGCTGGTGCATTGAGAATATCTAGCTATGCCTCACATGCACGTGCAGAGAAAAATATTAACACTAAAGCAGTGATAACTTTGACTAGAAGCATTTTTGACAATACATGTATATTGAAAATGTTTCTATTCAAAGATGTAATTCATCTATGTGCATTTTCATTTTTACCAGGAATACCCCTTTAAATGGAACTTTTTGACATTTTCTCTCAACATGATTAAAATATTAAGTTTGTTAAATTGTCAATGAAATTTTTTTTTCTTTTGTGATTTAAACAGATCACAAAGTTTAAAAATAATAATTAAACTTACTTATATTATCAAATTGTGCAAAATATTGTTATATGCACACTTTCTGAGGCATCAGCTGCTACTGAGCATGTGCAAGAGTTCCCAGTGTATATTATTCTCTTATTTGCTGATTGCTGTCACATGATACTGGTGAATGGCAAATGGAAGAAATGGCAAATTTTAAACAAATCTACTGTTCGTTTGAAATGTAGAGTCACACTGCACTACCTATTACATTTGTTGGTTATGCAATTGTACAATAATAAATGGTTAATGTTATAAAAAAAGTGCACTAATGTAACTCTGAAGAACAAAAAGCTATAAAAAATCTGAAAGAAACTTTTGCATTTGGAATTTGTTTAGATAAAATTTACATAAGTTTTAAATAATCACCCGGTAGTGCAGTGAAAGTATAGAGAAGCCCTTAAAGGCATTATATATATTTTTAAGTGAGGGAACTTTTTATTCGCCGTACACCAGGTATTGGGGATAATCACGCATTTTGTGCTGATCTTGTTCTCCGTATACACAGCGGTACATCTAGCGCCACATCGTTCTTTTGGGACCATTGTGTGCATATTTTGGGAGTAGAGTGCTTTTGTATGTATGGTTTTGCAATTGTTTTTAATGTGAGTCTATAGCACTTATAATACAAGTTGTGTCTTAATTTTATAGGCTTTCCTTTCTCCTAATATATATATTTTATCTTTTACACTGTAATATATACCCCTGGTGCATAGCACATAAGTACGCTAGTATATGCCCTTCTTTCTCTCTCCTTGCTTTCTTTATAACGATTTCATATTGGCATAGTCACTGCCCTTTTGTAATCACGTAGGTTTGTCACATCAGGGATTCCCTTCGGGGGTATTCTGTTACCTAACTTTTGTAAGGCGACTAATTATTTGTTACGGGCACACAGGCATACCTAAGTATAGGTACTTTCCATTCTCGTCCTTCTCTGCAAGAGGGCTTCCTTCTTTTTCTTGCTCTTTCCTATATCGTTTTATATTTTTTACCATCAAATCTTTCCTTGTGAGTTCATAATGGTTGGGGAAATGATTGACAAGCTGGTCGTCAGAGAGGCGAAAGCCGGTCTCCACACTGAAGCAATTTCTGATAGTCTGAACGCTCATCCTGGGAGATCAGTGAGGTTGGTACAGAATATGAGAGAGAGAGAGAGAGAGAGAGAAAGAGAAACCGAGAGTTTATTCTACACCTCAATACAAAAGACATACGTGGATGTGTCAGCGCATTTATTATTTGTACCCTCTTTATTCAGCCCCACATGTGGCTACAGGTTTATAACATCACTCGCTCTTGGTTTTAATAAGACACAATTATTACACAATTTAACTTGGTTTTGATGCACCCAGAGTTAATATAATTTATGAAAAAGTTTCCATCAAAACTGATAATGCCCCATTTTTTTTAATGTTCTTACAGAGGGCTTAAACACACAGTTAAATCAGCTCCAGGGCAGCAAAGCACTACTGAGAGCTAAACACATTTGGTGAGCCATGGACAAGAGATATGTTTATAGCCACCAGTCAGCAGCTTTGCTGCTCCTGAGTCTACGCAGGTATGCTTTTCAACAAATGGTACAAAAAGAAAAATGTAACATTGAGAATAGAAATACATTGAAAAGTCTCTTAAAATAGCATGTTGCGTCATCTAATTAAAGGGAAGTAAAACCAACAAAATGTCTCTCATGATTCAGACAGAACATACAACTTTCCAATTTAATTCTATTATATTTTTTTTTGTTTTCTTGTTATCCTTTGTTGTAAAGCAGGAAGATAAGTTCAGGAGTGTGCATGTGTCTGCAGCACTAGATGGCAGCAGTTGTACAATGTAATACATTAGCAAGAGCACTAGATGGCAGCAGTTGTACAATGTAATACATTAGCAAGAGCACTAGATGGCAGCAGTTATACAATGTTATACATTAGCAAGAGCACTAGATGGCAGCAGTTTTATAACAATATTATACATTAGCAAGAGCACTAGATGGCAGCAGTTATACAATGTTATACATTAGCAAGAGCACTAGATGGCAGCAGTTATACAATGTTATACATTAGCAAGAGCACTAGATGGCAGCAGTTATACAATGTTATACATTAGCAAGAGCACTAGATGGCAGCAGTTGTACAATGTAATACATTAGCAAGAGCACTAGATGGCAGCAGTTGTACAATGTAATACATTAGCAAGAGCACTAGATGGCAGCAGTTGTACAATGTAATACATTAGCAAGAGCACTAGATGGCAGCAGTTGTACAATGTTATACATTAGCAAGAGCACTAGATGGCAGCAGTTGTACAATGTTATACATTAGCAAGAGCACTAGATGGCAGCAGTTGTACAATGTTATACATTAGCAAGAGCACTAGATGGCAGCAGTTGTACAATGTTATACATTAGCAAGAGCACTAGATGGCAGCATTTGTACAATGTTATACATTAGCAAGAGCACTAGATGGCAGCAGTTGTACAATGTTATACATTAGCAAGAGCACTAGATGGCAGCAGTTGTACGTTATACATTAGCAAGAGCACTAGATGGCAGCAGTTGTACAATGTTATAAATTAGCAAGAGCACTAGATGGCAGCAGTTGTACAATGTTATACATTAGCAAGAGCACTAGATGGCAGCAGCTGTACAATGTTATACATTAGCAAGAGCACTAGATGGCAGCAGTTGTACAATGTTATACATTAGCAAGAGCACTAGATGGCAGCAGTTGTACAATGTTATACATTAGCAAGAGCATTAGATGACAGCAGTTGTACAATGTAATACATTAGCAAGAGCACTAGATGGCAGCAGTTGTACAATGTTATACATTAACAAGAGCACTAGATGGCAGCAGTTGTACAATGTAATACATTAGCAAGAGCACTAGATGGCAGCAGTTGTACAATGTAATACATTAGCAAGAGCACTAGATGGCAGCAGTTGTACAATGTTATACATTAGCAAGAGCACTAGATGGCAGCAGTTGTACAATGTAATACATTCGCAAGAGCACTAGATGGCAGCAGTTATACAATGTAATACATTAGCAAGAGCACTAGATGGCAGCAGTTGTACAATGTAATACATTAGCAAGAGCACTAGATGGCAGCAGTTGTACAATGTTATACATTAGCAAGAGCACTAGATGGCAGCAGTTGTACAATGTTATACATTAGCAAGAGCACTAGATGGCAGCAGTTGTACAATGTTATACATTAGCAAGAGCACTAGATGGCAGCAGTTGTACAATGTTATACATTAGCAAAAGCACTAGATGGCAGCAGTTGTACAATGTTATACATTAGCAAGAGCACTAGATGGCAGCAGTTGTACAATGTTATACATTAGCAAGAGCACTAGATGGCAGCAGTTGTACAATGTTATACATTAGCAAGAGCATTAGATGGCAGCAGTTGTACAATGTTATACATTAGCAAGAGCACTAGATGGCAGCAACTTTATAACAATGTTATACATTAGCAAGAACACTAGATGGCAGCAGTTGTACAATGTTATACATTAGCAAGAGCACTAGATGGCAGCAGTTTTATAACAATGTTATACATTAGCAGTAGCACTAGATGGCATCAGTTCTATAACAATGTTATACATTAGCAAGAACACTAGATGGCAGCAGTTTTATAACAATATTATACATTAGCAAGAGCACTATATGGCAGCAGTTTTATAATAATGTTATACATTAGCAAGAGCACTAAATGGCAGCAGTTGTACAATGTTATACATTAGCAAGAGCACTAGATTGCGGCAGTTGTACAATGTTATACATTAGCAAAAGCACTAGATGGCAGCAGTTGTACAATGTTATACATTAGCAAGAGCACTAGATGGCAGCAGTTGTACAATGTTATACATTAGCAAGAGCACTAGATGGCAGCAGTTGTACAATGTTATACATTAACAAGAGCACTAGATGGCAGCAGTTGTACAATGTTATACATTAGCAAGAGCACTAGATGGCAGCAGTTGTACAATGTAATAGATTAGCAAGAGCACTAGATGGCAACAGTTGTACAATGTAATAGATTAGCAAGAGCACTAGATGGCAGAAGTTGTACAATGTTATACATTAGCAAGAGCACTAAATGGCAGCAGTTGTACAATGTTATACATTAGCAAGAGCACTAGATGGCAGCAGTTGTACAATGTTATACATTAGCAAGAGCACTAGATGGCAGCAGTTTTATAAAAATGTTATACATTAGCAAGAGCACTAGATGGCAGCAGTTGTACAATGTTATACATTAGCAAGAGCACTAGATGGCAGCAGTTGTACAATGTTATACATTAGCAAGAGCACTAGATGGCAGCAGTTGTACAATGTTATACATTAGCAAGAGCACTAGATGGCAGCAGTTGTACAATGTTATACATTAGCAAGAGCACTAGATGGCAGCAGTTGTAAAATGTTATACATTAGCAAGAGCAGTAGATGGCAGCAGTTGTAAAATGTTATACATTAGCAAAAGCACTAGATGGCAGCAGTTGTAAAATGTTATACATTAGCAAGAGCACTAGATGGCAGCAGTTGTAAAATGTTATACCTTAGCAAGAGCACTAGATGGCAGCACTATTTCCTGTCATGAAGTGCCCCTGACATGTGCGCGTAACCTATCTAGGTATCTCTTCAACAAAGAATAACACAAGTACAAAGCAAATTTGATAATAGAAGTAAACTGGAAACTTTTTTAAATGATATTCTTTGTCTGAAACATGAAAGAAACATTTTGGGTTTCATGTTCCTTTAATGAAAGTTTAGTTGTGGTTTTCATGTCCCTTTAAGATACCTTATTTTTGAGCCAGAAATAACAAACTAAAAGAGGAAGGTCCCTTGGGGAAGCTGCTGCAGACTTTATGTCTGTCGGTTTGTTTGTATTGGCCTTGGTGACACAGCATGGGGACTTTTATAGGGTCAGTAAATCAGCAGAACATCAGCATTTAGCAGGAACTGAATTGTTTACAAATAAGTGTGACACCAAATCTGAAAATCTAAATCACATTACGTCACTGGCCTCGGCTGACCCATCAGGGGGAGTTTTAGGGTATCTCAGTTATGACTTTGGGTGTTTTTTAGGATTTTGGTTGCTCAATAGGAGGTTATTTTGATGGGCTGAAAAATCATGGCTTTTATATTCTATCCTATGAATGTTGCAAATTGCTTAAAGGGACAGTGAAGTCCAAAATAAACTTTCATGATTCAGATAGAGAATGTAATTTTAAACAACGTTCCAATTTACTTTTATCACCAAATTTGCTTTGTTCTCTTGGTATTCTTAGTTGAAAGCTAAACCTAGGAGGTTCATATGCTTATTTCTTAGACCTTGAAGGCCGCCTCTAATCTGAATGCATTTTGACAGTTTTTCACCACTAGAGGGTGTTAGTTCATGTGTGTCATATAGATAACATTGAGCTCATGCACATGAAGTTACCTAGGAGTTAGCACTGATTGGCTAAAATGCAAGTCTGTCAAAAGAACTAAAATAAGGGGCAGTTTGAAGAGGCTTAAACACAAGTTAATCACAGAGGTAAAAAGTGTATTAATATAACCGTGTTGGTTCTGCAAAACTGATGAATGGGTAATAAAGGGATTATCTATCTTTTTAAATAACAAAAAATCTGGTGTAGACGGTCCCTTTAAACCAACTGCATCTTACACAATGATGGCTTACAGTAGTGCACATTTACAACTAGCAGTAATTGATCACAATTAAGGGAAATACTACTATAATCATACTCACCTGGGTTTTAAGGAAGTCTGTAAGCAAAATGTGCAGCATTTTAAAGCATTTACTTTGTACATAGTACATAAAGGGACAGTATACACCAATTTCCATATAACTGCATGTAAAAGTCACTACTATAAAGAAGAATATACACAGTTATCGAAAAAAAAATATTCAGTATAAAACCTTATTAAAAACATACTTAAAAGCTCCCAATTTAGCACTGTTGATGAGGTTAGGCTGAGACACCCACTGAGATGGGTGGAAAGATAAAAGAGCAGAGACTTCCCCTCCCCTGCATATGAAAAGACACAGACAGGAGCAAGCTGGAGACTGTAGACCTCAGTATACATCTAAACCTTTGGGGCTTGGTTAGGAGTCTGAAAAATCAGCACAATGTTATTTAAAAATAAGCAAAACTATACATTTTTTAAAAAAAAAAGCTGTATAGGCTATATAAATAAATCATCTACAAAACATTTATGCAAAGAAAAATCTAGTGTATAATGTCCCTTTATTTTCTGATATTTATTATGTATATATATAAAAACATGGCAGTTGTATAAAACATCTACATTTTGATTGGCTCCTGTGTTTTTTAACACATTTTCTTGTTGACAAACATATTAATAAGACGGATTGTCAGAATCGCAAATGAACAAACTCACCAATAAAAGTTCCAGTCCTCATTTTCTGACACTTGGATCCAACCTCTCTTTTCAAAGTTGTTAATAAGCACAGACTTCTCTATATCAGTCACCCACTTCAGCTTCCCTGCCATGCTCCTGCACAAATAAAGCATAATATAGTTTATATATACAATCACTAACCAGCTGACCTTATAGATCACATCACTAGCTAGACATAATAGTTTATTAAAGGGACATTCTAGTGTAAAAATGGTATACTCTGTTTGTGAATGCGAAGTTTGTAGTATTGGCGCTGCAACTCTAAGGGCAAGATTACAAGTGGCGCGCTAAATAATTGTTTTCGCCCCTGTCCTAAAGATTACTGTGGGAGGGTTAGTGCATCATGTGACGGAAAGCCCAATGCACGCTAATTCCAGGACTTCAGATATCGCTACCGCACTAACTTCTGGGACCCAGGGCTGAGTAGCACCACCTCTGCTATCTAACAACAGGCGATATTTGTAATAATCATGTAAATACTGTCGTTTTCACAAGAGGAGGATACAAAATATATCAAGCATTGTAAATAACGTTGTCCCTTTGCTTTTCTCAAAGTTACTGAGCACAATATATAAATCAATAATCAGTGAGTACCGACATATTTTTTCTTACAAAAACCCAAAACACTGTCTATACCATATCCATATGAAAATATACAGATATAAGGTTTATTCCAACATCTAAAAACATAGGATCCATAGAAAACACATGTAAAACAAACACTTGTAGCAAGCCGTACGCATTTCGGGCTTCTCCCAGCCCTTGCTCACCAGCTGTATGCTCATCTACCAAGTGAGCACCTTTTAAAGGTGTACAATTATGTTAAACCCTTAATTCATTTAAAGGGACAGTCTTCACCAGAATTTTTATTGTTTTAAAAGATAGATAATCCCTTTATTACCCATTTCCCAGTTTTGCATAACTAACACAGTTATAATAATATACTTTTAACCTCTGTGATTATCTTGTATCTAAGCCTCTGCAAACTGACCCTTTTTCAGTTCTTTTGACAGACTTGCAGTCTAGCCAATCAGTGCCTGCTCCCAGATAACTTCTCGTGCAAGAGCACAGTGTTATCTATATGAAATACGTGAACTAACACCCTCTAGTGGTGAAAAACTGTTAAAATGCAATCTGAAAGAGGTGGGCTTCAATGTCTAAGAAATTAGCATAAGAACCTCCTAGGTTAAGCTTTCAACTAAGAATACCAAGAGAAAAAAGCAAAATTGGTGATAAAAGTAAACTGTAAAATTGTTTAAAATTACATGCTCTATCTGAATCATGAAAGTTTATTTTGGCCTAGACTGTCCCTTTAAAGGAAAATTTAAAGGAAAATTGCATTGACTGTATACCTAAACTTTTGTCACGCGGTGCCGCTCTAGCTGTTGCTAGGGAAACGGCGCCTGCTGTTCTGCTCGTTGCCTATGGTAGATTCAGCTCCTGTGTGCGCGCGGTGGTGATGTCATCGCCACACGCTCCTTTCATTCTGAAGCCGGTCAGGATCTCCTGTGGTGCGAATACTGCGCCTATGTAAGTTGCTCACTTTCTACCTATCTCTGCCCAAGTATAGGTGTAACTTAGTGTGCTCCTGGGTGTGATTGCTACTGTATTCTGGATTGCCATAACGTTATTGAACTCTGTCTGTCTGACTACTCTGCTTGCTTAACCCCTAAAGTACTGAATTGCCATTCTGTTATTGAACTCTGCCTGTCTGACTACACTGCTTGCTTAACTGCTAAAGTACTGGATTGCAATACTGTTATTAAACTCTGTCTGTCTGACTACTCTGCTTGCTTAACCCCTAAAGTACTGAATTGCCATTCTATTATTGAACTCTGCCTGTCTGACTACTCTGCTTGCTTAACCCCTAAAGTACTGGATTGCAATACTGTTATTGAACTCTGTCTGTCTGACCACTCTGCCTGTTTAACCCTTGAACCATTGGATTGCTATACTGTTACCGAACTCTGCCTGCCTGACCATTCTATTGGTTTATTCCTGAACTGCAATTATTGGATACCCTTTGTTGCCGATTTCTGCCTTCTATTGGTTTACCCTTGAACTGTTGCCGCCAAAGACTACCCTTCCTATTGTGAGTACCGCATACTTCATTTTACGAACTCTCTCTGCTCTGGGATATTCCCTATCATTCCAGCTTGACGCCGGGATAAGAAGACTACTGGCCAAGTTTGGTCTGATAGTGGAATATCCCACGAGCATTGCAACTTTCAAATACATATCCTATCACATTGTGCTAGCACCTAACATGCAATCTCAAAGGCTACAGTGATATTTGAAAACGTAAATATAGACAAATGATTCCTCTTGAAATCAAAATTCAATGATACAATTTCAAAAGATTGTGACTAAGCTTTAAATATACAGTGGGACCTCGGTTAACAAACGACTCGGTAAACGAAATTTCGGTTTACGAATGAAAATTCTGGGAAAAAAATGCCTCGGTTTAAGAATTTTTTTCGCAATACGAACAAATTATTTGGTTTTCAATGCATTCCTATGGGAAACCGTGTTTCGTTTTACGAATTTTTTTCGCAATACGAAACAAGTGTCCCGGTTTTGGAGCCATTTGCAGCAAGTTGCTGAGCCTTTTGGAGCCATTTGCAGCAAGTTGTGGAGCCTTTTGGAGCCTTTTGCAGCAGGTTTTGGAGCCTTTTTTCTCCGGAACGCATTAATTGGTTTTCAATGCATTCCTATGGGAAACCGTGTTTCGGTTTACGAATTTTTCGCAATACGAAGCGTCCCGGAGAACGCATTAAATTCGTAAACCGAGGTCCCACTGTTAGTGAGTACAGGAATACCCATTAGACTCCAATAAAAAAAGAATAGTGTCTATATGGGAATTGAGACCCAATGGGTATCTGGTATTTAAGTGAAATATCCAATAGACTTCACTTTGATACAAAAGTGTTTATCTTTAAATTTTGGTTACAAGAGGTTGTTTCTTGATGTGCAATACAAAGTAGAATTTCCTTCCCAGTATAAACTTACATAAGCATATGAAAATAAGTGATAATAAGCATTAGTATTTCGTCATATTTCACTCTCTGTTGATGTCCACTATTGCTTTGCTCATACCATGTTTTGTCAGTTTTGCATACTAAATGTTTAAAATTGCAATTGATGAATTATTTTAAATATTTGTATATATTTACGTTTTCAATTATCACGGTTGCCTTTGAGATTGCACGTTATTAAATGCTAGCACAATGTGATATGATATGTATTTGAAAGTTTAGGTATACGGTCAATGCAATTTTCCTTTAAATGAATTAAGGGTTTAACGTAATTGTACACCTTTAAAAGGTGCTCACTTGGTAGATGAGCATACAGCTGATGAGTAAGGGCTCGGAGGAGACCGAAACGCGTACAGCTTGCTACAAGTGTTTGTTTTACATGTGTTTTCTATGGATCCTATGTTTTTAGATGTTCAAATAAACCTTTGAAATTTTATCCATATGGCTTGCTGAAGAATCTTGTTTTTTTGAGTGCGGAGTATCCTGTTGTCCTTTAAATTTACCGCCGTGACGGAGGCGTTCTCCCTGCACCAATCCCATGACCCTTCCCCCCTCAAAACGTGTCGACCCTGAAGACACGCCACAGGTAGGAGCCAGAATCCGAGAGCTGAGAGTTCCAGTCTCAACACTCGGACTAACGAAGGGGTGATTGATCCCCGAAACGTCACTGTTTTTTCTGTGTGCCAATAAAGCATCTATTTTGCACAAACCCAGTGAGTGCATGCCTTTTTGCAATTGTATACTTTATCCGACTGCACCCTGGTAGTTGGTTTGGAAGGTGGGAGTGCGCTCTTTTGTGATTTTATATATATATATATATATATATAAAAATAAAAAAACACACATATATATATATATATATATATATATATATATATATACACATATATAACATATCAATATGTACTGTATATGATTTAACCCTTATAAAACATTTTTATCAATATTTGTATGATTTTCCCCCAGAAAGTGTATATATGAGTCTAATAGTTTATTTTAATATGTTTTTAAAGTGTTTTGTAAACTTTTTTTTAACCCCTACGGTCAAAGCTAGGTCTCCAGTCGCGCTAATTCTTCTAGCGCAGTTTCTGTTTGAGCTTGAGAGCAATCTTTTACTTTCAACTTGTAATATGAACGTTAGCACGGTCGTGATATTGCTTACCATGTTCCACACTAACATTAGCGCACAACTTGTAATCTAGCCCTATGTGTTTACCCTTGCAAAGGAGTCAAATTAAAGTTTCTGTCAAAGCCACAAAGGCTGTAGATGCCCAACTGAACACAGCTGTGGATTGGCAGGCTCATATGACTGCTGCTGCTGATTGTCTCACTAACAAGCAGTTCTCTGCAGCTCCCAAGTGGGCTCAATCATAACCCTATAAATGTTTATCAAATGATTAAGCTACACAAATCCCCAAATTAAATTAGAAAAATCATTAGTTAAACTTTACTAAAGGACTGTGATTGAACCGCTTGTGTTTAACCCCTTTGTGAATTAAGGCGTGCAATATTCCCTAGAATGTCTCAAACAGGTTTAACATATTCATTTAATTGTAAATATTTATAAAAAGTTCTAAGCTATATCTGCCTTTTTATACTCACTATCTATCCTACATCATCTTTTCACTTTGCAGCTAATTATTCACTTATTCCTCTACTTGAATGCACTTATATACGGTATATGTCTATATATGTATACATATGTAATTATGTGTTTATATGTGTATATATGTCTGTAATGTGTATGTCTATGTTAAGCCCTTTGCCAGCCTTTTTTTTTTTACACCTCATATCTATGAGCCCTTATAACTTTTTATTTGCTATATTTTTTTAAAATAATTTTATTAGATGGGGTTATTATGAGTGTAACTGTACTTTGTAATGTATTTTTTAAGTGAAACTTTTTTGTTTAGCGAAACAGTTAACCGGTGCTCTGAGGTTGTGCTTACTTTAATTATGCTCAAGCGATTGCGTATACTTTCAACTTGTAATATGAGCGAAAACAAAATGTATGTTTACCAGATAAATGTATTTATTTCCGGATATGGAGAGTCCACGGCGTCATTCAATTACTAGTGGGAATATAACTCCTGGCCAGCAGGAGGAGGCAAAGAGCACCACAGCAAAGCTGTTAAGTGTCACTCCCCTCCCCATAATCCCCAGTCATTCGACCAAAGAGAAATGGAAAAGGAATAACACAAAGGTGTAGAGGTGCCTGAGGTTTAGTCAAAAATAACTGTCTTAATAAAGGGTGGGGTCGTGGACTCTCCATATCCAGAAAGAAATTTATCAGGTAAGCATGAATTTTGTTTTCTTTTCTAAGATATGGAGAGTCCACAACGTCATTCAATTACTAGTGGGAACCAATACCCAAACTAGAGGACACAGAATGAACACAGAGGGAGAAAAAGACAGACAGACCTAAACAGAAGGCACCACCGCTTGAAGAACCTTTCTCCAAAAAGAGGCCTCAGCCGAGGCAAAAGTATCAAATTTGGAAAATTTGGAAAAAGTATGCAGAGAGGACCAAGTTGCAGCCTTGCAAATCTGTTCCACAGAAGCTTCATTTTTGAAAGCCCAAAAAGAGGGGACAGCCCTAGTGGAATGAGCTGAAATTATCTGTCCAGCAGTCTCATAAGCAAAATGAATCATACTTCTCAACCAGAGGAAAAGAGAAGTAGAAGTGGCCTTCAGACCCTTACGCTTTCCTGAGAAACAAACAGGGCAGAAGACTGGCGAAAATCTTTAGTCGCCTGTAGGTAGAATTTTAGAGCATGCACAACATCCAAGTTGTGCAACAGACGTTCTTTATGAGAAGAAGGATTGGGACAGATAGAAGGAACAAAAATTTCCTGATTAATATTTCTAACCGAAACCACTTTAGGAAGAAACCCCAATTTAGTACGAAGAACCGCCCTATCCGCATGAAAGATAAGGTAAGGAGAATCACACTGCAAAGCCGAGAGTTACGAAACTCTCCGAGCAGAAGAAATAGCAATAAGAAACAAAACTTTCCAAGATAGCAACTTAATATCTATGGAATGCATTGGCTCAAACGGAGCCTGCTGCAAAACTTTAAGAACAAGATTAAGGCTCCAAGGAGGAGCAACAGGTTTAAACACAGGCCTGATTCTGACCAGCGCCTGACAAAAAGAATGAACATCTGGCATATCCGCCAGACGCTTGTGTAACAAAATAGATAATGCAGAAATCTGACCTTTCAGAGAACTGACTGACAACCCTATCTCCAGACCTTCCTGGAGAAAATATAAAAATCTAGGAATCCTGACCCTACTCCAAGAGTATTTTCAAAGACAACTAACAGAAATTGAGAAAGGGATACATTTTAGCACTCAAATCCCTCAGAAATACTATGATTGGTTACGTCACTCTACTAATTAAAATCAAACTTTATTGATAATAATTAAAAATGGGTAAACTTTCACCCATTTCACCCAACTTTCACTCTCCTGAAATGACAAGCGCAAACACTGATCAGCACATCCTTCCATTCCCTTAAGCCTATAGAATACACAGTGCTTTTGTAATATTATGTTTCATATACCTTTTGTTCCCTTATGCAATTGTTACAGTAATTCTGTGTCTTATGTTTTTAACTGGTTCCCAATTCTGTAAAAATGCTCAATATATTCATATTCCTTTTTGCTACCCTTTGTCTCTATAACAAACTGCACTATTCAATCCTTCTCCCTCTCCACCTGCACTATTCATTAGCCCATCTCTCTTAAACCCACCTTACTTTTGTACTCATGAACTTTACCTATTCCTAAACACTCTCTCTCTCCCCTGCAGCTCATCTCAAAAGCAGTCTCACTACTGCAAATCTGTATCTCATCTCATGTCACTCTCCCTCTTGCTTCTACTTACTGCTGGTGACATCTCCCCTAATCCTGGTCCCCAACCACTGACAAACCGTGCACATCCATGTGTACCATCCCATAGACTCAGAACACAAAACTCTGCACACCTTACTCACATTCCTCTTGCATCTAAAGCCACTACCCCTTTCACTTGTGCACTCTGGAACTCTTGCTCTGTTTGCAACAAGCTCACTTCTATACATGACCTCTTCATCTCCCGCTCCCTCAACCTTCTGGCCCTAACAGAAACCTGGCTCTCTCCCCTAGACACAGCATCCACTGCTGCTCTGTCACATGGGGGTCTCCACTTCAGCCACACTCCTAGGTCTGGTAATAGACAAGGAGGTGGTGTAGGTATTTTACTTTCCTCTCGTTGCACCTTTCAACAAATACATCCTATCTCTTCCCTCACTTTTCCCTCATTCGAAACCCATGATTCGCTTATTCTCCCCTCTCTCTGTACGTGTTGCAGTCATATACCGACCCCCTGGCTCCTCAACTCAATTTTTAGATCACTTGGCTGCGTGGTTACCCTATTTCCTTTCCTCAGACACCCCTGCCCTCATTCTTGGCGACTTCAACATCCTTCTTAACAATCCCACTGCCTCATCTGCTAAACAACTTCTGCAACTCACTTCCTCTTTCGGTCTGTCACAATGGACTGATTCTCCCACTCACAAAGACGGTCACTCTCTTGACCTGATCTTTAGCTATCGATGCACTCTCTCAAATTTCTCAAACTCCCCTTTTCCTCTTTCTGACCACCATCTCCTTACTTGCAAAATATCATCCCATCCTACAACTCTCCCACCTTCTACTCCTCACACCAAACTTCACAGAAGCATTATGTCTTTAGATCAGCAACAACTTGCTAATTCCCTTAAACCGCTCCTCTCATCCTTCTCCTCCTTTTCCTGCCCTGAACAATCTATCTGCCACTATAATTCCACCCTTATATCCGTCCTTGACAATATCGCCCCTCTTACTACTGCTTGGAAATCACACACTCATCCCCAGCCCTGGCATACTCCTCTGACACGGTACCTACGCAGATGTTCCCGTACTGCTGAACGGCATTGGAGAAAATCACGGAGTTCAGCTGATTTTCTTCATTACAAATTCATCTTGAACCCCTACTACTCTGCCCTTAATCTCCACAAGCAACACTACTTCTCTACTCTTCTCTCTAATCTTTCTTCAAACCCAAAACGTCTGTTCTCCACTTTCAATACTCTCCTCCGCCCTCCCTCACTTCCTAATACACCTTCTCTGTCAGCTCAAGACTTTGCCAGTCACTTCATTAACAAAATTGACTCCATCAGACATGAAATCAGCTCTCAACATAATTCCACTCTCTTCCCCCTCAAATGCTCTCACTCAACCACAACCCTCATAACCTGAAACTTAGTTCATTCTCCCCTGTTACTGAGGAAGAAGTTTCGGCACTTATACTGAGCTCTCACCTCACTACCAGTCCCCTTGACCCTATCCCCTCACAGCTACTCCCTTCCCTCTCTGCTACCCTTACCCCTATAGTAACACACATTTTCAACCTCTCCCTCAGCACTGGTACATTTCCCTCATCGATGAAACATGCACTGGTCACACCTATCCTCAAAGAACGTTCCCTTGATCCTACCTCCCCATCCAACTACCGCCCCATTTCCCTCCTCCCTCTTGCTTCAAAGCTTCTTGAAAAACTAGTATATGCACGCCTATCCCATTTCCTTACTTTAAACTCCCTTCTTGACCCGCTGCAATCTGGATTTCGTCCCCATCACTACACAGAGACAGCTATTGTTAAGGTCACCAACAACCTACTTACAGCTAAATCAAAAGGCCACTTCTCTCTGCTTATCCTCCTTGATCTGTCCGCAGCCTTTGACACTGTCGACCACCCTCTTTTGCTCCAAACCCTCCAATCCTTCGGCATCTGTGACACAGCCCTTTCGTGGCTCTCTTCCTACCTATCAAACCGTACCTTCAGTGTAGCCTTCTCTGGGGCCTCCTCTGCCCCATCACCACTTTCTGTTGGAGTACCGCAAGGCTCTGTCCTCGGTCCCCTTCTCTTCTCAATCTATACGTCATCACTAGGTTCCCTAATTAAGTCCCACAGTTTCCAATATCATTTGTATGCCGATGACACCCAAATCTACTTCTCTGCACCAGACCTATCTCCTTCCTTGCTAACCCGTGTCACTAACTGTCTTTCTCACATCTCTTCCTGGATGTCCTCTCACTACCTCAAGCTAAATCTCTCCAAAACTGAGCTCCTCATTTTCCCCCCTTCTTCCAAAATCTCCACCCCCAATATCTCTATAACTGTCGACAACTCCATCATTACCCCTACCCCGCATGCCCGATGTCTCGGGGTCACATTTGACTCAGATCTTTCCTTCACTCCTCATATTCAGTCCTTGGATAAAGCCTGCCGCTTCCACCTTAAAAACATCTCTAAAATTAGACACTTCCTTACACAAGACACAACTAAGATTTTAATCCACTCATTCTTTCCCGCCTTGATTACTGCAACTCTGTCCTCTCTGGTCTCCCCACCTGCCGCCTAGCTCCTTTACAATCCATAATGAATGCCTCTGCCAGACTCATCTTCCTTACACGTCGCTGCACCTGTCTGCCAATCCCTTCACTGGCTTCCTCTTGCCTCTAGGATCAAACACAAAACTCTCACTCTGACATACAAAGCCCTCAACTGCACTGCTCCCCCCTATATCTCAGACCTTGTCTCCAGATACTGTCCCTCCCGTCCCTTTCGCTCTGCTCATGACCTCCTACTCTCCTCCTTTCTTGTCACCTCATCACACTCCCGTTTACAGGACTTCTCCAGACTGACTCCCATCTTGTGGAACTCTCTGCCTCGCTCCACAAGACTATCTTCTAGTTTTAAAAGCTCCCTAAAGACTCTACTGTTCAGGGATGCATACAACCTACACTAACCTTTCCTAATACCAGTTCCTCTCCTCCATTGCTATCCCCTGAACCCCCTTAGCATGTAAGCCTAAGAGTCCAGCTGTTTGTTGATCACCTTCTCAAGAGCTGACTACAACAGTGCAACTCTTGGCAGGGCCCTCTACCCATTTGATCCCTATAATTGTTTTGTTGTACTCCGTCTTTGTTAATAGAGCTACGGAATCTGTTGGCGCTCTACAAATAACCGATAATAATAATAATAATAACGAAAGGAACTAAAATTACTTTGACGTCACGTCCTTTGAGTCTGTTCTTCTTGTCTTGCGGTAGAAAAGACCGTTTTCCACCCGTAATATCAGAAATTATTTCTGCCAGACCAGGCCTGAACAAGGTCTTATCCTTCTGGCACATAGGAAAATGGTTAAGAAAGAGTAACCATGTTCCAAAAGTATGCATATAGCATATAGCACTCTGGGCCCTGACTAATGGGTAGAACTACACAAACAGGATAAATAAAATATAACTTTTATTAATAATTCTAAAAAAACAAAATCGTTTGGTTAAATGACATACAGGATAAAAATTGCACCGGTATAATTACTAGATGTGCTGAATGAAGTAGATCACTAGATAATAGGATTCAGCCTGTATATATTCTCACATTAGTAGTGATCTAATAAATAGTATTCCTATGATTCACACATACTGTTAAGTAAGGGAAAATTGTTTTCCTAATAGTATAGTTTTAAATAAATAATTCAGCTGATAACTCTGTAAATTATGACAATGACCTCAGAGTTCCGGTCAAAGGTGAGGACTCCACAGAGTTAACTTACACAAATGATATGTAGATAGGGTATATTGAACTCAAGTGAAAATTCAACAGTGATTAAAGTGTTATATGAATAACTGTAGTAACACAGATCAAGAAATCACTATGATTAACACAGATCAAGAAATCACTATGATGAAGCGGAACATAATTTACAATTAATATCCAAATGAAAAGTTGCTTGGACTGTTGATTTATATATGTTCTTTCAAATCAATCAAAGAACCTATAGGCTAATGTATGCCCATGTTGGTAATTCAAATGGATATACAAATATAAACAATTGGTATAATCACCCTTTATGATGAAGGGTTGAATATCATGGCATAAAGTTATAAATGTCTTAAAGTCACGATACTAACATCTTATTGAAAACCGCACATTTATGTTAAGCCGCATGAGCGTATCGGCTAGGAACCCTCATTTGAACTGTTAGCTGTGGTTAGTGAAGTATTTGTGCGACCATACTATGACCTTAAAAACTCATTGGTCAATAGATAGTAGAAGTCAAATTGTCAGCTGTCCTAGTCAGTAGCGTCCCAGGTTTGAAATTTGTTACCACATTGTTAACAGATAGTAGAGGTTAAATTGTCAGTTGTCCTTAGTCAGGAACGTCCCGGGTTTTAAATTAATTGGCAAAGTGGTAAATGAATGTACATTCGAGTCGGTCTGAGAGCAACGAGGCTTAAATAAAAAGCCAGTATTGTAAATGCGGGTAAATTAGTCTAATCATCCTACTGGTGAAGGATTAATTGACCCAGATATAGGTTAATGCTGTCTTTAGGTAATTGTTATTATTTATTATATCTGATTCAGCGAAGTAACCCACTGGATTAATTTACATATGACACTGTAACAGTTTTGATATCAGACCGTTTGGTTGCACTGCTACGTTAATAGTAGCTATAGTCTGCACAGCTATGGTAGTAAGATGGATATACCAAAAAATGGATATAATCTCAATGCAGATCACATAAATTAGCGTATTTCAATCCGCTGACCCATAGCATCTAGATGATAGTAATAAGGCATGTATTTAGCATAAGTCTGTACATAGGGGTTCTTTTCATACTATTTCTATTAATTCTCAGCTTCAGCATTTTGGCTGGAATCACTCATTTATACCCCACAGTATTAGCGTATAAGTTACGATCATTCATTCATACCATGAATTGTAGTTAAATGTACATGTGTTTCTGCTAAATTAAGTCTGGCACAACCCAGACTATGAACGGTTAAACTAGGGTTGCACCGATACCGATACTAGTATCGGTATCGATACCAAGTATTTGCATGAGTACTTGTACTCATGCAAATGCACTGATACTTAAACCGATACCTCCAATTCCTACCCATATGCCATCTTGTGGCTTTTTTCAAACTGTATGTTCCCGTTTTTAATTTTGAGTGGAGACTTAACTAAAAATTGTTCACTTCTGTTCTGCCAATACAAATTGCTGTTATTTGTATTATTTTACGTCAGAGCAGTGCTTTAAAAGCTACTACTTTATAGCTGGAAGCCTCTCATCTTGCACAATTATGCTCAAAACATACTGTACTCTGAGGAACACCCTTAGCCAGGGCTGGACTGGGAATAAAAAGCAGCCCTGGAAAAATTATGAAGACCAGCCATAATTTCTGTTGAGTCAGTAGAATACAAATGCCCCATTTTTCTCAAAGGAGATAACTGGGATACTCCTTCCCCAATATTATTTTCAGAATTAAATTATATTACTTTGTATTAAATACAAATGTCAGATTTATCAGTTATATAGGCACCCTACAATCCAATTGCATTCAGTAATTGCCCCTTTAAATTGGAGCTTTCCAGCCCCAGCTGCTGCAGCTGTTATTTATTGTTGTTGTTATTAATATATTTTATTGCAATAATTTTATTTATAAACATGTTCTGTGAACTTTGTGACAACAAGCACATAAAACTGTTTTATTATTTCAAAATGTTAAATCATTAGTCTGTATTGTGCTTGGTACTGTTATGACATAAAAAAGTATCGGTAATTGGTATCGGTGAGTATTTGAAAAAAGTATCGGTACTTGTACTTGGTCTTAAAAAAAATGGTATCGGTGCAACCCTAGTTTAAACTATAAGTGTGTAATAGACCAGGGCATACATTCAAGTTCCGGATGGCAACAATGTGGCGTGTTTGGAGCTTCCGACATTATACACAAAGTATTAAACACATTTTTTCCATTGGATTGCAGTTTTGACAAGTTCACTCAAATCACTTTCCGTTCACACGGTATCAGCGGGTCAGTTACGACCCTAGATTGTGGCTAATAGTAATGTGAAACCTCCGGAGGGTTACCAAACTCTGTTACCTGCTAATAATAAGAGCGAGTAAGTCAGCTAAACTAAGTCTGGCACAACCCAGACCAATACATTTTAACTATACATGTGTGATAGAAAGGAGAACATCTAATAGAACCAGGCTAATAAAATAACATAAAGATAGAGTGTGAACTGGTTCACTACTCTCCCCTGACGCGTTTCGCCCGATTGGGCTTTATCAAAGGCAGTGAGCCGCCGGATCTATGGGAATATATATCCTGTGAACCGGAAGTCCCACCCTTGCTCCATTCCGATTGGTTATGAGAGTGTACATGGAGTATCAGTGATAGACATTTGCAGGAACCAATGTCAGATAGTAAGGCTCTTAGCTTAAGGTGAGCCTGTCAGTGTCTATTGAAGAATCTGTCTATTGGAGATTATGAATGTTATGGATCAATTCTCATTGGGCAGAAAGTAAATATGTGTAGATCTGCCAGGAAATATTTGCCTCGTTTGTCAATAAATATGATCTTGGCGGTCATGTGTATAGGAGAAACCGGGGGATCAATTAATTAGAATAAATATTCTAACACTTGTGACATTCTAAGAGTCAATGATAATAATGAAAATCCTGACTTCATGAAAATACAATGAAATCAAATAAATTTAATATAAAGTGAGATAAAATGAAATAAAGTGGTTACGTGAATCATCCGAGTTATGAATAAATGAATTTGTGTTTTAATTGTGTTGCAAAATGTGCAGTGAAGAATAATGTGAAAAATAAAACATTATGAAATAAGAATTAGTGAGATTGGTATTTAATGAGATAAAAAGTGCTGTGACTATGAGTGTGGATAAATTAAATAATGATTAGGTGAAAATGATGAAGAAATATCCTAGTGTTACTTGATGAATTGTAAAGGATGCGTGATTGAATATATGTGTGGCTAAAGATCTATATTCTATAGATCATGTTTAGTGGTGCTTTAACATATGTGCTTACGTGTGAATACACCTATTACCCAAAATAAATATCGTTATCGTGATTTCCGCTCATTGATTATGTTCAATATGTTCTCAGGCCATGGTGTAATAAAATTAAAGTCAAAATTTAAATTTAAATTTTATAATCTATTATGAATACTTATGGTTTCCATTTTATCCAGTTGTGTACCTGAAGATGACATAGTTCATTTCAAAAAGGTTAAATAAGGTAATAAATGCTCTTCCACATGTTAATAAAATTAAAAAATAAAATAAAATTGAATATACCATAAATTATAATTAATATTTGTGCTATTTATGCGAAATATTATTTCAGTGACTTCGATCTTATCTTAAAGTTAAACAGAAGTAATAATAACATTAAAATAATGGTCAAATGTCTCATTACTGGAGATTAATCTTGGTAATATTAAAACAACTAGCTGGTTGAATGGTTTATTATTGTGGGAGTCTTGATGTAAATACAAAAACATTGTGAACTCAGTCTGTATAAAATTTCCAATAATATTACAGCTGATGGGTACTTTAATATCTTAGAGTGTCTAATATAAATACCATAAGATTTCCAGATTCAATTTATATAAATCTCCTTCATTGTTATAATATTAACTCAAATTTCAGAATGTGAGAATTGTACTGTTAACTAGCATAGTTGTTATCTGACCCATCAGAATTTCTATATGTGAGAATTATGGTATTATTATTCATGTCTCAACAATCAAGAAGACAAATGCACAGAGATGGTATAATCATAATCCTCTTGTCATTCTCCATATCTTTTAGGTTTATCAGTCTTAATTGAACAGTCATATAATAAAAAACTAAACTAATGACTCCATCTGTATTACAAGAATACATAAAGATTATTCTGTTCATTGAGGCCCCACAGTTGTACACAAATTTCCCCCACACAACGTAATTTAACATATAGAGAACATCTGGCTGTTCAAGAAATGAGGCAATGGGATCAAGTGGTCATCAGGGGTTCGGATAAAGGTGGCAACATAGTTAATTGAACAGTCATATAATTAAAAACTAAACTAATGACTCCATCTGTATTACAAGAATACATAAAGATTATTCTGTTCATTGAGGCCCCACGGTTGTACAGAGTTCAAAAGATATATCCATCGACTTTCAGATTTTAATAATGCTGTCTCGAGATTGCCACCCCTAAATCCCAGACTGACTTTCTCAATACCCCAACATTGTAAGTCACTTTGGTTGGAATTATGATGTCTCAGAAAATGTGTTGCTACACTAGTTAGGTTTTTTAATTCCTCTTTGTCTTTAGCAGCATTCTTTATGTTTCTGAGATGTTCCATAAGTCTGGTTCTCAGTTTTCTGGTCGTCATTCCCACATAATACAGATTACAAGTGCATCGGAGTACATAAATGACACTCTCTGTGTTACAACTAATGTAACATTTTATTTTATGTTCTCTTCCGAATCGATCCCGAATTGTTGAGGTGTTCCGCATAAATTTGCACGTGCTGCAATTTCCACATTTGTGGGTCCCTGGGTTGAATGCAGAGGTAGTTTTGTTTCTTTGGAAATGACTGCTGGTAACAATATCTTTGATATTTTTAGTTCTCCTAAATCCAAACAAGGGTTTATCGCCTAGCGTGGTTTTGAGTATGGGGTCAGTCATTAGGACATTCCAGTGTTTTTTGATTATATTAGTAATTTGGGGGGTTTGAGCATTATAGGTCATAATAAGCCTAGGTATTTGGGAACTCTGTTTCTGCCTTTCATGTAGTAAGTTTTGTCGACGTGTATGTCTGGCTCTCTGCTTGGCCTTCTTAATTGATCTTTTACTATATCCTCTTTTGATCAATCTATCCTCAAGTTCTGCTGCTATAACCTCAAAAGTATCATTTTCTGAGCAGTTACGTCGGAGTCTTAAGAATTCTCCTACTGGAAGACTTCTCATGGTGCTTGGGGCATGGGCACTGGAGTTATGCAGTAGGCTGTTGGTAGCTGTCGGTTTCCTGAATAGATCTGTATTGATCATCCCATCAGTATTTTTCCGGATTGTGATATCTAGAAAGTTAATTTGAGTCTGGCTTTCTTCATGTGTTAGTTTGATATTCAACGGATTGTCATTCAAATGGGTGAGGAATTGTTGTAATTCTTGATGTGTACCCTCCCAGATGAAGAAAATATCATCAATGAAGCGTATCCATAACGGTATTAGGTCTGTGTATTTCTGATTTCCATCAGTAAATACAAATTCAGTTTCCCACCACCCGAGGAACAAGTTGGCATATGTGGGTGCACAAGTAGTGCCCATGGCTGTTCCTAGGGTTTGTAAGAAGAATTGGCCATCAAATGTGAAAAAATTATAGTTCAACACCATTTCTAATAATCTTAGAATAAAATTATCATGTTCTTCATCTTCCTCTGAGTTTCTATCTAAGAATTATTTGATGGCTTGTAGGCCCTGTTTGTGATTGATTGAAGTATAGAGGGATTCCACATCTGTGGTGACTAGCCAGGTTGACTTATTTAGTGTTAGATGTTCCAATCTTTGTAACACTTGCATGGTGTCTTGTACATACGATGGTAGTTCTTCAACATACTGGCGTAGTCTGTAATCAACATATTCACTAGCCTTCTCTGTCAAACAGCCAATACCCGACACTATTGGTCGTCCTGGTGATACTTCAGTATTTTTATGAATTTTGGGTAACATATAAAAAGGTGGCTATCTTGGGTTTGTCCACTGTGAGGAACTTCTTTTCTTTAGCTGTAATAACTCCTTCTTGGAAGGTTCTGTTGATCAAATTGGTATACATTTTTATATATCCTTCCATAGGATTAAAGAGGAGTTTAGTATAACACGATTTGTCTTTCAATTGTTTAGAAGCTTCTTTCAGGTACATTTCCGTGGGCCATATTACTATGTTGCCACCTTTATCCGAACCCCTGATGACGACTTGATCCCATTGCCTCATTTCTTGAACAGCCAGATGTTCTCTATATGTTAAATTACGTTGTGTGGGGGAAATTTGTGTACAACTGTGGGGCCTCAATGAACAGAATAATCTTTATGTATTCTTGTAATACAGATGGAGTCATTAGTTTAGTTTTTTATTATATGACTGTTCAATTAAGACTGATAAACCTAAAAGATATGGAGAATGACAAGAGGATTATGATTATACCATCTCTGTGCATTTGTCTTCTTGATTGTTGAGACATGAATAATGATACCATAATTCTCACATATAGAAATTCTGATGGGTTAGATAACAACTATGCTAGTTAACAGTACAATTCTCACATTCTGAAATTTGAGTTAATATTATAACAATGAAGTAGATTTATATAAATTGAATCTGGAAATCTTATGGTATTTATATTAGACACTCTAAGATATTAAAGTACCCATCAGCTGTAATATTATTGTAATATTATTTACATCAAGACTTCCACAATAATAAACCATTCAACCAGCTAGTTGTTTTAATATTACCAAGATTAATCTCCAGTAATGAGACATTTGACCATTATTTTAATGTTATTATTACTTCTGTTTAACTTTAAGATAAGATCGAAGTCACCGAAATAATATTTCGCATAAATAGCACAAATATTAATTATAATTTATGGTATATTCAATTTTATTTTATTTTCAATTGTATTAACATGTGGAAGAGCATTTATTACCTTATTTAACCTTTTTGAAATGAACTATGTCATCTTCAGGTACTCAACTGGATAAAATGGAAACCATAAGTATTCATAATAGATTATAAAATTTAAATTTAAATTTTGACTTTAATTTTATTACACCATGGCCATGGCCTGAGAACATATTGAACATAATCAATGAGCGGAAATCACGATAACAATATTTATTTTGGGTAATAGGTGTATTCACACGAAGCACATATGTTAAAGCACCACTAAACATGATCTATAGAATATAGATCTTTAGCCACACATATATTCAATCACGCATCCTTTACAATTTATCAAGTAACACTAGGATATTTCTTCATCATTTTCACCTAATCATTATTTAATTTATCCACACTCATAGTCACAGCACTTTTTATCTCATTAAATACCAATCTCACTAATTCTTATTTCATAATGTTTTATTTTTCACATTATTCTTCTCTGCACATTTTGCAACACAATTAAAACACAAATTCATTTATTCATAACACGGATGATTCACGTAACCACTTCATTTCATTTTATCTCACTTTATATTAAGTTTATTTGATTTCATTGTATTTTCATGAAGTCAGGATTTTCATTATTATCATTGACTCTTAGAATGTCACAAGTGTTAGAATATTTATTCTAATTAATTGATCCCCCGGTTTCTCCTATACACATGACCGCCAAGATCATATTTATTGACAAATGAGGCGAATATTTCCTGGCAGATCTACACATATTTACTTTCTGCCCTATGAAAATTGATCCATAACATTCATAATCTCAATAGACAGATTCCTCAATAGACACTTAAGCTAAGAGCCTTACTATCTGACATTGGTTCTTGCAAATGTCTATCGCTGATACTCCATGTACACTCTCATAACCAATCGGAATGGTGCAAGGGGGGGACTTCCGGTTCACAGAATATATATTCCCATAGATCCGGCGGCTCGCTGCCTTTGATAAAGCCCAATCGGGCGAAATGCATCAGGGGAGAGTAGTGAACCAGTTCACACTATCTTTATGTTATTTTATTAGCCCGGTTCTATTAGATGTTCTCCTTTCTATCACACATGCATAGTTAAAATGTATTGGTCTGGGGGGCGTGTCCGTACAGCGATCCTGAGAGGTTGCATTCCCTTAGAGCTCCAGCTGATTATCCAATATTCCGCCAATATCGGATGCCTCTTACAGTGAAATTTCATTATATTCGACCTGTATCACAAAGATACACAGATGCACTTTTCCCATCCGTTTATTTGCTGTATTCCTGACGCTGGGGTAATAAGATCGGACGATTAGGGCCTGGTATTACCTTGTTTTCTTATGTTCACAGGCCCATTCCAGCAATCTTAGTAGATAATATTAGTTAAGCTAATAATTACATGACATTTGTTTGTATACCACTACATACAGTATTATTAAATTGTAAGGAAACCCCATTGCTCAAAATTAATCCTTAAGTTACCCTTAAAAGTGTCACTGCTGGTTATCTGGCGTATGAAAAATTGACGCCCAATGCTTACTGGTATGAAACCCATACAAATCAAATCAATTGTAACAGGAGAGGACAGTCTTAAGGACTATGTGTCAAGAGGTTGTAGTTTTATTTCCAAGAGGGGTACTACACTAGGCAACAGTTTATCTCCCTCCATGATACAAAATAAACAAACAAGAATAAGTAGTTGGCTCACCTCTAAAGGTCACTATAAGTGCCACTTTTCACAATTGTAACCACATGAGACCTACTAAACAGTTCCAATCGTATGTAACTCAAAGAGTTTTTGATTTAAGTGAATGTACCAATTGTCGCACAAAGTTTGTAATTTACCTTGCAGAATGTTCCCAGTGTAAACTACAGTATGTTGGGTGTACCTCAAGAGAGGCACGCTCACGCATCAGGGAACATCTCAACAATATAGAGCAAGGAGCAGATTGTTCAGACCTTGTGTGCCACTTCATACTGATACATGACAAGAATATAACCACCTTTAATTGGTGTGTTATTGAACGCATACAAAATGGTCCCAGGGGTGGGGATAAAACAGCCAAAATGTTTCATAGGGAAGCCTTCTGGATATTTCTTCTTAGAACTAGAAGACCACAGGGTTTTAATATTAGCAGAGACATAATTAATTTTTGGAAAAAAATATAATTTTTTATGCTTCCTACAAGTTGTCTCAAAGCACATTTGTTTGCCTAATCATCCCTATTAGCCATGAAGTTATTGTTTTATAAGGTATTTAAGAAAACAAGTGATAACTGGTTATGATTATATATATTTTTTCATTTCCAACATATACACTAATTTTATGGGACAAATGCAATGGGAGAGGGATGGTTAATACAAATGCAGTGTATAATTAATGTGTTCGATTTAACAACTGAACCCAGCTTCTCTGTTGCACATGTAATAACGAATCAATTAAGTCTGTTTGAAGTAGCTAATTAAGCCACAGTGTTTTGTACTTTTGTTTAATTGCAGTGACTATATATGTGTTGTATGGTCACTGATTGGGCATCTACGATTAAGGCATACTAGCCGAAACGCGTCAGATGCATGGCTGACAGCACTGCCTGTGTGCAGTTTTAACTACATTACATGTTGTTTCCTTGAAGAATTAATAAAGGTTCTTATACCTTAAACTGAGGCTCGCTGGTTTTCTTCAAGTTTTGGATATAAATACTGCTGCATGACACATGCATATAACAATACCAAGGTATATAAATACTGCTGCATGATACAGATATATAAGAATATTCAGGTATATAAGTAATAAGTACTGCTGTATGGCAGGGCATATGACAATACAAAGTATATAAGTACTGCTGAATGAAAGCCATATAAGAATACTGTATGCCACAGTTATATAAGAATACTCAGGTATATAAGTACTGCTGCTGTATGATAAAGGTATATCTTTACTGCTGCATGACACAGGTATATAACAATACTCAGGTGTCAGTACTGCTGCATGACACAGGTATATAACAATACTCAGGTATATAAGTACTGCTGTATGACACAGGTATATAACAATACTAAGGTATATAAATACTGCTGCATGACACACACACACATATAATACTCAGGTATATAAGTATTGCTGTATGACACAGGCATATAACAAAACTCAGGTATATAAGTACTGTTGCATGACACAGGTATATAACAATACTCAGGTATATAAGTACTGCTGTATGACACAGATATATAAGAATACTCAGGTATATAAGTACTGCTGTATGACAGGGTATCTAACAATACTAAGGTATATAAATATTGCTGCATGACACACACACATATATATATATATATATATATATATATATATATATATATATATATATAAAAGAATACTCAGGTATATAAGTACTGCTGTATGACACAGGTATATAACAATACTAAGGTATATAAATACTGCTGCATGACACAGATAAATAAGAATACTCAGGTATAAAAATACTGCTGCATGACACAGGCATATAACAATACTAAGGTATATAAATACTGCTGCATGACACAAATATATAAGAATACTCAGGTATATAAGTAATAGGTACTGCTGTATGGCAGGGCATATAACAATACTCAGGTATATAAGTACTGCTGAATGAAAGCCATATAACAATACTCAGGTATATAAGTACTGCTGTATAACACACAGTTATATAACAATACTAAGTTATATAAATACTGCTGAATGACACAGATATATAAGAATATTTAGGTATATAAGTACTGCTGCTGTATGACACAGGTACATAACAATACTAAGGTATATAAGTACTGCTGTATGACACAGCTATATAAGAATACTCAGGTATATAAGTACTGCTGCTGTATGACACAGGTACATAACAATACTAAGGTATATAAGTACTGCTGTATGACATAGGTATATAACAATACTAAAGTATATAAATACTGCTGCATGACACAGGCATATAACAATACTAAGGTATTTAAATACTGCTGCATGACACAGGTATAAGAATACTAGGGCTGCAACTAACGATTATTTTCATAATAGATTAATTGGCCAATTATTTTTTTGACTAATCAGATAATAAATAAATAAATAATTTGTTCCTATATTTAAAATAAAATCCATATACTGAGTGTTATAAATATAAACTTCAGACTAAAACTTTACATTAACACAACTGTTGGTGCAATTTTTTAAGCAGCGGATTTTTTTTTTTATATATAATTAAGCAAAACCACAAACTGTTTGAAAAGAGGTAGAACTAGTAATAGGTAGACTACCACTGTTTAAAACATTCTGTTATTCACTCTTTCAGAACATTTGCATTGAAATTGAAAGGCTCTTGTTTTTTGCAAGCTATTTTGCCTACAGCAGAGAAGAGGTGCTCAGATGGTGTTGAGGTGCCTGAGAGGCATAAGTAGGGTTTTTTGCCATTTTCACCAAGGTGGGCTATTTATCTTTGTTAGCTCTCCACCAATGCAAGGGCCTCTTAACAAAGTAAGCCTGGTCTTCATGCTGACATAAAAATATATTGAATATCTAATCTATATGCAATGTTAAACAACCAGCTATAAGGTTTGGAGAAAAATATCTAGTCCACTCTTAAAATAACTGATATATACTTAAAGGGACAGTCTAGTCCAAAATAAACTTTCATGATTCAGATAGGGCATGTAATTTTAAACAATTTTCCAATTTACTTTTATCATCAATTTTGCTTTGTTCTCTTGGTATTCTTAGTTAAAAGCTTAACCTAGGAGGTTCATATGCTAATTTCTTAGACCTTGAAGGCCACCTCTTTTCAGAATGCATCTTAACAGTTTTTCACCACTAGAGGGTGTTAGTTCATGTTTTTCATATAGATAACACTGTGCTTATACACGTGAAATTATCTGGGAGCCAGCACTGATTGGCTAAACTGTCAAAAGAACTGAAATAAGGGGGCAGTTTGCAGAGGCTTAGATACAAGATAATCACAGAGGTAAAAAGTATATAAATATAACTGTGTTGGTTATGCAAAACTGGGGAATGGTTAATAAAGGGATTAAAACAATAACAATTTTGGTGTAGACTGTCCCTTTAAAGAGGTTGAATTTGGTACATATTCCAATTAAGTAAAAATAGAATTAAAAAAAAAGGCAAAAGGGTTAAAGACTATATATCTGTAACAGGACACACACAGCCTTACACATTTATCTATAGAGTACATATAATCTGCACATTTTTTAGAGGATTGCTTGCTATTGCTGACAGGTAATAGTGACAAATTATATAACAAATGCCATCAATCTAGGGCTAGGTGTAAATAACAAGCTCAGCACTATATCATGCAAAGCACAGTCCCAAATCACCTGATTTAATATAAACAATCCAAATTATGACTCCTATTTTATTTCTGGGTTACACATAAGACAGGTGTAGTTGTAAACTTAAAAAAAAACTTATATTGTGTCCCAAAAAAGCGAAAAGTAAAATGTATGTAGATGTCCTTTAGGCTAAGGGCATAACCATAAAACACAATACCATGTGCAGGAGCTCATTAGTGTAAAGTGAAAAAGTTATGGAGATTAGGCGCTTAATCTGCAAAAGGGATAAAGGTGTGTATGGAAGTCGTTAGCTAAATATGTAGAAAAAACTGGACCTTGGACAGAATAAGTGAAAAATTCTTCTACAATTTATTTTCAAAATAAAAACTTGATAATACCAAGATAAAATAAATCACAATCCCTAAGTGTTGCAACACTATATTGATCAATTCATAAAATTTCTAAAATGTTGTTGCAGCTCTAAAGAATATTCAGGTATATAAATACTGCTGCATGACACAGGCATATAACAATACTCAGGTATATAAATACTGCTGCATGACACAGGTATATAAGAATACTAAGGTATATAAATACTGCTGCATGACACGGGTATATAAGAATACTCAGGTACATAAATACTGCTGCATGACACAGATATATAAGAATACTCAGGTATATAAATACTGCTGCATGACACAGGCATATAACAATACTCAGGTATATAAGAATACTCAGGGATATAAGTACTATTGTATGACACAGGTATATAACAATACTAAGGTATATAAATACTGCTGCATGACACAGGTATATAAGAATACTCAGGTACATAAATACTGCTGCATGACACAGATATATAAGAATACTCAGGTATATAAATACTGCTGCATGACACAGGCATATAACAATACTCAGGTATATAAGAATGCTCAGGGATATAAGTACTGTTGTATGACACAGGTATATAACAATACTAAGGTATATAAATACTGCTGCATGACACAGGTATATAAGAATACCAAGGTATATAAATACTGCTGCATGATACAGGTATATAAGAATACTCAGGAATATAAATACTGCTGCATGACACAGGCATATAACAATACTCAGGTATATAAATACTGCTGCATGACACAGGTATATAAGAATACTCAGGTATATAAATACTGCTGCATGACACAGGTATATAAGAATACTCAGGAATATAAATACTGCTGCATGACACAGGTATATAAGAATACTCAGGAATATAAATACTGCTGCATGACACAGATATATATGAATACTCGGGTATATTAGTACTGTTGCTGTGTGACACAGGTAAAGAAGTACTGCTGCTGTATGACACAGGTATATAACAATACTCAGGTATATAAGTACTGCTGCTGTATGACACAGATATATAACAATACTCAGGTATATAAGTACTGCTGCTGTATGACACAGATATATAACAATACTCAGGTATATAAGTACTGCTGCTGTATGACACAGGTATATTAATACTGCTGCTGTATGACACAGATATATAACAATACTCAGGTATATAAGTACTGCTGCTGTATGACACGGGTATATAAGTACTGCTGTTGTATGACACAGATATATAACAATACTCAGGTATATAAGTACTGCTGCTGTATGACACAGATATATAACAATACTCAGGTATATAAGTACTGCTGCTGTATGACAAAGGTATATAAAAATACTCAGGTATATAAGTACTGCTGCATGACACAGATATATAAAAAAAATAAAACAATTAGAGACCAGTGCAAAATGAATTGAATACAAACACCTATATATAAGGAAGCTTGAAAAAGGAATTGAAACGCGTTGCTCAGTTGAACTATATTAATATTGAACATTGGTCACTCTAAGAATTTGAATTTATGAACTTGAATTTGAATTTTAAAACAACTTTTTTGCTGCTTTCTTGTAGTTTTTATCCACCTTTCACAGGTGTATCCTGTTTGGCGCCTTGATTTTTACATCACTCTGGGCTACTCTCTGTAGTGAGCTGGTGTTAAGGCTGTGAGAAGAGCCTGTGTGGATCCTATACACACCGGGACACCTGTGTTTGATGAGAATCGGGCGCGGCGCTGATCTTTCAGTACCTATGTGTAAGTACTGATATTTGTTTGTTGTATAAACTATATACACCAATTTCAAGTGGACGCTTCTGTCTCCCACCTAGACGCTGCTCAGGACCAGCTGGGAGGAATCAGAAGATTTTTCTTGCTTATCATCGTGCATTGTGCTTTTGTGGAAAGCTTGGGAAGGACATCGTTTGGGACTTTCCTTTTGGGACTAATTACAAAGTTTCCATCTGAGTCCTAAAAATTTACACTTTATTTTGTGATCATATTTGTCCTTTTATCAATGTATGTGGTATTAATTTAGATGTGTTATTAATTTAGATGTGTTTTATAAGTTAGGGCCGGTCACTATCAATTGTATTAAATAAATAAATGTTAGATTCATAATTTTAGAAAGAGTATTTTCAAATTGTTTATTTCATTTTTAAGCATTATAAAATACAATATATATTTTAATCATATGTGGTTTGTTTCATGTTTGTATTCACCATTAATTTAATTTAATCAAAGTATATGGGAATTAATTTTAACCCCTTGGTGTGAGGACCCATAAAGGCCTCTCTGCATTTTGAATATACTAGATTTGAATTTTTGCACATGGTCAAACATTCAGAATTCTGAGTTTAATTAAAAAATACCTTTTTAATTGTATACTTTAGCATCCACTTTGCGCACTTATATTTTGTATTATATTTAAATGACACAGATATATAACAATACTCAGGTTTATAAGTACTGCTGCTGTATGATACAGGTATGTAAGTACTGCTGCTGTATGACACAGATATATAACAATACTCAGGTATATAAGTACGGCTGCTGTATGACACAGATATATAAGTACTGCTGTATGATACAGATATATAACAATACTCAGGTATATAAGTACTGCTGCTGTATGACACAGATATATAACAATACTCAGGTATATAAGTACGGCTGCTGTATGACACAGATATATAAGTACTGCTGTATGACACAGATATATGACAATACTCAGGTATATAAGTACTGCTGCTGTATGACACAGATATATAACAATACTCAGGTATATAAGTACGGCTGCTGTATGACACAGATATATAAGTGCTGCTGTATGACACAGATATATGACAATACTCAGGTATATAAGTACTGCTGCTGTATGACACAGATATATGACAATACTCAGGTATATAAGTACTGCTGCTGTATGATACAGGTATGTAAGTACTGCTGCTGTATGACACAGGTATATAACAATACTCAGGTATATAAGTACTGCTGCTGTATGACACAGGTATATAACAATACTCAGGTATATAAGTACTGCTGCTGTATGACACAGGTATATAACAATACTCAGGTATATAAGTACTGCTGCATGACACAGATATATGACAATACTCAGGTATATAAGTACTGCTGCTGTATGATACAGGTATGTAAGTACTGCTGCTGTATGACACAGGTATATAACAATACTCAGGTATATAAGTACTGCTGCTGTATGACACAGATATATAACAATACTTAGGTATATAAGTACTGCTGCTGTATGACACAGATATATAACAATACTTAGGTATATAAGTACTGCTGCTGTATGACACAGGTATATAAGTACTGCTGCTGCATGACACAGATATATAACAATACTCAGCTATGTAAGTACTGCTGCTGTATGACAGGTATATATATATATAAAACAATACTCAGGTATATTAATACTGCTGCTGTATGACACAGATATATAACAATACTCAGGTATATAAGTACTGCTGCTGTATGACACAGATATATAACAATACTCAGCTATGTAAGTACTGCTGCTGTATGACACAGGTATATATATATAAAACAATACTCAGGTATATTAATACTGCTGCTGTATGACACAGATATATAACAATACTAAGGTATATAAGTACTGCTGCTGTATGACACAGATATATAACAATACTCAGGTATATGAGTACTGCTGCTGTATGACACAGGTATATAACAATACTCAGGTATATCAGTACTGCTGCTGTATGACACAGATATATATGAATACTCAGGTATATTAGTACTGCTGCTGTATGACACAGGTATATAAGTACTGCTGCTTTATGACACAGGTATATTAATACTGCTGCTGTATGACACAGGTATATAACAATACTTAGTTATATAAGTACTGCTGCTGTATGACACAGGTATATAACAATATTCAGGTATACAGGGAGTGCAGAATTATTAGGCAAGTTGTATTTTTGAGGATTAATTTTATTATTGAACAACAACCATGTTCTCAATGAACCCAAAAAACTCATTAATATCAAAGCTGAATAGTTTTGGAAGTAGTTTTTAGTTTGTTTTTAGTTATAGCTATTTTAGGGGGATATCTGTGTGTGTAGGTGACTATTACTGTGCATTATTATTAGGCAACTTAACAAAAAACAAATATATACCCATTTCAATTACTTATTTTTACCAGTGAAACCAATATAACATCTCAACATTTACAAATATACATTTCTGACATTCAAAAACAAATCAGTGACCAATATAGCCACCTTTCTTTGCAAGGACACTCAAAAGCCTGCCATCCATGGATTCTGTCAGTGTTTTGATCTGTTCACCATCAACATTGCGTGCAGCAGCAACCACAGCCTCCCAGACACTTTTCAGAGAGGTGTACTGTTTTCCCTCCTTGTAAATCTCACATTTGATGATGGACCAAAGGTTATCAATGGGGTTCAGATCAGGTGAACAAGGAGGCCATGTCATTAGATTTTCTTCTTTTATACCTGTTACGGTTACCCTTAGTCTCGCTGAGAGATGGACCGCTAAGTAGCCTGGATCCCTATTGCTAAAGAGGGGAGAAGCTGCTTTCCATAGTATTCTATATGAGTCTCGCAAATATAGAATAATCTCCCTTAGCTGCAGTACAGCTAGGATACCCTTCTGCCCACAAAAACGAGTCAACGCTGCGATTGAGGGTCAAACAAGAACTCAGGACTGGGATGCCCAGCCTGCTTTTTATTAAGGTTACATGCACACAGGGCACTCCCAGGGGGAGAGGGGGGGAAGCACAAAATCCCCCATCACACATTTAGATAGAGAGCACTGTCCTTTGACAGGCCACAATAGGATTACAGTACTTAAGATAACAAGTTTACAAGTTCATCTTATCAATTAGCAGTCTGGCTCCAGAGGTGATTAGACAATGGGATTGGTTATCCCTAAACTTAGAGCTGAGGCCAGCAAATGTGTATTTAGGCAATAGTTTCTAAAAGCTGAAAAAAAAGAGTTAACTCTTTATGAAATTATACTTGTTACGGTTTTCTTGGAGCCCTTCTTAGGCGCTGGCTTGCTGGTTCAGGCATTGCTGCTGGGAAATAAGCTCTTCACAACAAAATAACTAATGCTTCTGTAACAGTGCTCCCTTTCTGTGGAACACTCTGGCAGACACGGTCTGACCCCTTTTCGGGGCAGACTAAGGCTGTCCAGACCGCTGGTTATGCGGGGCTGAGGTCGGTTTGTCTGGACAACCCGTCGGCGTTGCCATTCTGTTTCCCAGGTCTGTAAGTAATGGTGAAATTGAAGGGTTGCAACGATAAGCTCCAACGTAATAGCCTGCCGTTATCTCCAGAGACCCGGTTCAGCCACACCAACGGGTTATGGTCGGTGACCAGAGTGAACTCCTGACCATATAAATAGGGAGTCAATTTCTTTAATGCCCACACCAAAGCCAAACACTCCTTTTCGACCGCTGCATAGCTGACTTCGCGGGGCAGGAGCTTCCGGCTGATGTAGGCAACTGGATGCTCCCCTCCATCTTCGCCTACTTGGCTGAGGACAGCTCCCAGCCCGAACATGGAAGCATCTGTATGGACGATAAAACGTTTGTTAAGGGCTGGGGCCGCCAAGACAGGAGCGTTAATTAGAGCATTTTTGAGAGCCTGGAAAGCCGTTTCACAGTGGGGAGACCACAGGATCTGTCGAGGTAAGTTCTTCTTGGTCAAGTCAGTCAGGGGTTTGGCAAGTGTGCTGTAGTCTGGTACGAACCGTCTATAGTACCCTGCCGTGCCCAGGAAGGCTAGGACCTGAGTCTTAGTGATGGGGGTGGGCCAATTGGCGACAGCTTCTATTTTGGCCGGCTCTGGTCGCTGCTTTCCACACCCCACCCGGTGACCCAGGTACTGTACCTCGGCCATCCCAAAGTGGCATTTTTCTGGCTTCAGAGTCAGGCCAGCAGCCCGGATCTGATCCAGAACCATTCCCACATGAGCTAAGTGGTCCTCCCAGGTAGGCGCAAGCAAAACTCTGGAAGCCATCCAGGAGCCTATCCACCAAGCGCTGGAATGTAGCTGGGGCATTCTTCATCCCAAACGGCATTACCCTAAACTGATATAAGCCGAATGGGGTGACGAATGCCGACTTGGGGATAGCCTCCGGGGCCAGGGGAATCTGCCAGTAACCTTTGCAGAGGTCAATAGTGGTCAGGTAATTTCCCCTGGCTATACGATCGAGTAGCTCGTCTACCCTGGGCATAGGGTAAGCGTCCGTCACGGTATTTTCATTGAGCCTCCGACAGTCTACGCAGAACCGGGTGGTCCCATCTTTCTTGGGCACCAAGACAACTGGGGAGGCCCATGGACTATCGGAGGGCTCAATTACCCTGAGCTGGAGCATCTCATTGATCTCTTTCTTCATTCCTGTCCTAACTGCTTCGGGGATTCGGTACGGAGCCTGGCGCAAGGGAGCTTGTCCTGGAGTATCTACCTGGTGGGTGGTTAAAGTAGTGTACCCTGGCTTCGGGGAGAAGGTGAGGTGTTTGGACTGGAGGAGTTGGTTGAGCTGCTCCCTTTCAGTGGGGCTAAGTCGGTCCCCTATCTGAACCTGCGCCACTATACCTGTGGGGAGACTCTTTTCTAATAGGTCTGGAATGGGTAAACTGTTGGGGTCTTCCTGAGGGGAACAACATACGGCCGTCACGTTCTCTGGTCGCTCAAAATATTCCTTGAGCATCTTTACATGGAATGTCTTTCTAAGATTGTTGTCATGGCAGCTAGCTATCACATAAGTGGTGTCTCCCCTTTTCTCTACGATCTGGTAGGGACCCTGCCAGGACGCCTGCAATTTGTCTGTCTTCACCGGCTTAAGTACTAACACCTTTTGTCCTATGGTGAAGATTCTCTTTCGGGCCCCCCGATCGTACCATACTTTCTGTCTTCTCTGGGCCAACTGGAGATTAGCCCGCACGGATTTGGCTAATTGCTCCATTCGGTCCCTGAGTTCCAGCACGTATGGCACAATGGGGACACCGTCAGCCTCCATCTCTCCCTCCCAGTGCTCCCGGATCAGGTTTAGGGGTCCCCGTACCTTTCTTCCGTAGAGCAACTCGAAGGGAGAGAACCCTGTCGTTTCCTGGGGCACCTCCCGATAAGCAAATAGGAGGTGCGGCAGGAAGCGTTCCCAGTCTCGGTATTCCTGAGTGAACGTCTTGAGCATTTGCTTGAGGGTCCCATTGAACCTCTCACACAGCCCGTTCGTCTGGGGGTGGTATGGGGAGCTCAGGAGGGACTTAATTTTGCAAACCTGCCAGAGTTGTTGGGTTAATTCAGCCGTAAATTGGGTGCCTCGGTCGGATAGGATTTCTTTTGGAAATCCTACCCGGGAGAACACCTGTACTAGTGCATTCGCTACCGTATCCGCTTGTATGTTGGATAGGGCGACAGCCTCTGGGTACCTGGTAGCGTAGTCCACTACGGTAAGAATGTAGCGCTTACCGGAGGGACTAGGGGTAGCCAGTGGTCCCACTAGGTCAATAGCAACCCGGCTGAAGGGTTCCTCTACAATGGGCATATTTACTAGCTGGGCTTTAGGGTGATCGCCTCGCCTTCCTACTCGTTGACACACATCGCAGGTGTTACAGTAAGTTCTAACGTCAGCGTGCACCCCTGGCCAAAAGAACGTGTGAGTAATGCGGTGTAGGGTACGGGTTACGGCTAGGTGGCCTGCTAAGGGGATGTCGTGGCCAATTTTGAGGATTTCTTGACGGTATTTGTGGGGCACTACCAGCTGTCGCCTACGCTGTCCCCTTTTCTCTGTCCAGCGGTATAGTTTCCCTTTTTCCCATAAGAATGTTTCGTTATCTGCCCCGCCCCCTCCGGTCTCTGCTCGTTCCCGGTACTTTTGTAAGGTCGGGTCAGTCTTAGACTCTGCCTCGAAAGCATGACACAGATATATAACAATACTCAGGTATATAAGTACTGCTGCTGTATGACACAGATATATAACAATACTCAGCTATGTAAGTACTGCTGCTGTATGACACAAGTATATATACATAAAACAATACTCAGGTATATTAATACTGCTGCTGTATGACACAGATATATAACAATACTCAGGTATATAAGTACTGCTGCTATATGACACAGATATATAACAATACTCAGCTATGTAAGTACTGCTGCTGTATGACACAGGTATATATATATATATATATAAAACAATACTCAGGTATATTAATACTGCTGCTGTATGACACAGATATATAACAATACTCAGGTATATAAGTACTGCTGCTGTATGACACAGATATATAACAATACTCAGATATGTAAGTACTGCTGCTGTATGACATATATATATATAAAACAATACTCAGATATATTAATACTGCTGCTGTATGACACAGATATATAACAATACTCAGGTATATAAGTACTGCTGCTGTATGACACAGATATATAAGTACTGCTGCTGTATGACACAGATATATAACAATACTCAGGTATATAAGTACTGCTGCTGTATGACACAGATATATAACAATACTCAGGTATATAAGTACTGCTGCTGTATGACACAGATATATAACAATACTCAGGTATATAAGTACTGCTGCTGTATGACACAGATATATAACAATACTCAGGTATATAAGTACTGCTGCTGTATGACACAGATATATAACAATACTCAGCTATGTAAGTACTGCTGCTGTATGACACAGATATATAACAATACTCAGATATGTAAGTACTGCTGCTGTATGACATATATATAAAACAATACTCAGATATATTAATACTGCTGCTGTATGACAGATATATAATAATACTCAGGTATATAAGTACTGCTGCTGTATGACACAGATATATAACAATACTCAGCTATGTAAGTACTGCTGCTGTATGACACAGGTATATATATATATATATAAAACAATACTCAGGTATATTAATACTGCTGCTGTATGACACAGATATATAACAATACTCAGGTATATAAGCACTGCTGCTGTATGACACAGATATATAACAATACTCAGGTATATAAGTACTGCTGCATGACACAGATATATAACAATACTCAGGTATATAAGTACTGCTGCATGACACAGATATATAACAATACTCAGGTATATAAGTACTGCTGCTGTATGACACAGATATATAACAATACTCAGGTATATAAGTACTGCTGCTGTATGACACAGATATATAACAATACTCAGGTATATAAGTACTGCTGCTGTATGACACAGATATATAACAATACTCAGGTATATAAGTACTGCTGCTGTATGACACAGATATATAACAATACTCAGCTATGTAAGTACTGCTGCTGTATGACACAGATATATAACAATACTCAGATATGTAAGTACTGCTGCTGTATGACATATATATAAAACAATACTCAGATATATTAATACTGCTGCTGTATGACAGATATATAATAATACTCAGGTATATAAGTACTGCTGCTGTATGACACAGATATATAACAATACTCAGCTATGTAAGTACTGCTGCTGTATGACACAGGTATATATATATATATAAAACAATACTCAGGTATATTAATACTGCTGCTGTATGACACAGATATATAACAATACTCAGGTATATAAGCACTGCTGCTGTATGACACAGATATATAACAATACTCAGGTATATAAGTACTGCTGCATGACACAGATATATAACAATACTCAGGTATATAAGTACTGCTGCATGACACAGATATATAACAATACTCAGGTATATAAGTACTGCTGCTGTATGACACAGATATATAACAATACTTAGGTATGTAAGTACTGCTGCTGTATGACACAGGTATATTAATACTGCTACTGTATGACACAGGTATATAACAATACTCAGCTATGTAAGTACTGCTGCTGTATGACACAGATATATAACAATACTCAGGTATATAAGTACTGCTGCTATATGACACAGGTATATTAATACTGCTGCTGTATGACACAGATATATAACAATACTCAGCTATGTAAGTACTGCTGCTGTATGACACAGATATATAACAATACTCAGGTATATAAGTACTGCTGCTGTATGACACAGATATATAACAATACTCAGCTATGTAAGTACTGCTGCTGTATGACACAGGTATATATATATAAAACAATACTCAGATATATTAATACTGCTGCTGTATGACACAGATATATAACAATATTCAGGTATATAAGTACTGCTGCTGTATGACACAGATATATAACAATACTCAGGTATATACGTACTGCTGCTGTATGACACAGGTATATATATATAAAACAATACTCAGGTATATTAATACTGCTGCTGTATGACACAGATATATAACAATACTCAGGTATATAAGTACTGCTGCTGTATGACACAGATATATAACAATACTCAGCTATGTAAGTACTGCTGCTGTATGACACAAGTATATATATATAAAACAATACTCAGGTATATTAATACTGCTGCTGTATGACACAGATATATAACAATACTCAGGTATATAAGTACTGCTGCTGTATGACACAGATATATAACAATACTCAGGTATATACGTACTGCTGCTGTATGACACAGGTATATATATATAAAACAATACTCAGGTATATTAATACTGCTGCTGTATGACAGATATATAACAATACTCAGGTATATAAGTACTGCTGCTGTATGACACAGATATATAACAATACTCAAGTATGTAAGTACTGCTGCTGTATGACACAGATATATAACAATACTCAGGTACATAAGTACTGCTGCTGTATGACACAGATATATAACAATACTCAGGTATATAAGTACTGCTGCTGTATGACACAGATATATAACAATACTCAGGTATATAAGTACTGCTGCTGTATGACACAGATATATAACAATACTCAGCTATGTAAGTACTGCTGCTGTATGACACAGATATATAACAATACTCAGATATGTAAGTACTGCTGCTGTATGACATATATATATATATAAAACAATACTCAGATATATTAATACTGCTGCTGTATGACACAGATATATAACAATACTCAGGTATATAAGTACTGCTGCTGTATGACACAGATATATAACAATACTCAGCTATGTAAGTACTGCTGCTGTATGACACAAGTATACATATATAAAACAATACTCAGGTATGTAAGTACTGCTGCTGTATGACACAGATATATAACAATACTCAAGTATGTAAGTACTGCTGCTGTATGACACAGATATATAACAATACTCAGGTACATAAGTACTGCTGCTGTATGACACAGATATATAACAATACTCAGGTATATAAGTACTGCTGCTGTATGACACAGATATATAACAATACTCAGGTATATAAGTACTGCTGCTGTATGACACAGATATATAACAATACTCAGCTATGTAAGTACTGCTGCTGTATGACACAGATATATAACAATACTCAGGTATATAAGTACTGCTGCTGTATGACACAGATATATAACAATACTCAGGTATATAAGTACTGCTGCTGTATGACACAGATATATAACAATACTCAGCTATGTAAGTACTGCTGCTGTATGACACAGATATATAACAATACTCAGATATGTAAGTACTGCTGCTGTATGACATATATATATATATATATATAAAACAATACTCAGATATATTAATACTGCTGCTGTATGACACAGATATATAACAATACTCAGGTATATAAGTACTGCTGCTGTATGACACAGATATATAACAATACTCAGGTATATAAGTACTGCTGCTGTATGACACAGATATATAACAATACTCAGGTATATAAGTACTGCTGCTGTATGACACAGATATATAACAATACTCAGGTATATAAGTACTGCTGCTGTATGACACAGATATATAACAATACTCAGGTATATAAGTACTGCTGCTGTATGACACAGATATATAACAATACTCAGGTATATAAGTACTGCTGCTGTATGACACAGATATATAACAATACTCAGCTATGTAAGTACTGCTGCTGTATGACACAGATATATAACAATACTCAGATATGTAAGTACTGCTGCTGTATGACATATATATATATATATATATATATATATATATATATATATATAAAACAATACTCAGATATATTAATACTGCTGCTGTATGACAGATATATAACAATACTCAGGTATATAAGTACTGCTGCTGTATGACACAGATATATAACAATACTCAGCTATGTAAGTACTGCTGCTGTATGACACAGGTATATATATATATAAAACAATACTCAGGTATATTAATACTGCTGCTGTATGACACAGATATATAACAATACTCAGGTATATAAGCACTGCTGCTGTATGACACAGATATATAACAATACTCAGGTATATAAGTACTGCTGCATGACACAGATATATAACAATACTCAGGTATATAAGTACTGCTGCTGTATGACACAGATATATAACAATACTTAGGTATGTAAGTACTGCTGCTGTATGACACAGGTATATTAATACTGCTGCTGTATGACACAGGTATATAACAATACTCAGCTATGTAAGTAGTGCTGCTGTATGACACAGATATATAACAATACTCAGGTATATAAGTACTGCTGCTGTATGACACAGATATATAACAATACTCAGCTATGTAAGTACTGCTGCTGTATGACACAGATATATAACAATACTCAGGTATGTAAGTACTGCTGCTGTATGACACAGATATATAACAATACTCAGGTATGTAAGTACTGCTGCTGTATGACACATGTATATATATATATATAAAACAATACTCAGGTATATTAATACTGCTGCTGTATGACACAGATATATAACAATACTCAGGTATATAAGTACTGCTGCTGTATGACACAGATATATAACAATACTCAGCTATGTAAGTACTGCTGCTGTATGACAGATATATAACAATACTCAGCTATGTAAGTACTGCTGCTGTATGACATATATATAACAATACTCAGGTATGTAAGTACTGCTGCTGTATGACAGATATATAACAATACTCAGGTATATAAGTACTGCTGCTGTATGACAGATATATAACAATACTCAGGTATGTAAGTACTGCTGCTGTATGACACAGATATATAACAATACTCAGGTATGTAAGTACTGCTGCTGTATGACACAGATATATAACAATACTCAGGTACATAAGTACTGCTGCTGTATGACACAGATATATAACAATACTCAGGTACATAAGTACTGCTGCTGTATCACATATATATATATATATATAACAATACCCAGGTATGTAAGTACTGCTGCTGTATGACACAGATATATAACAATACTCAGCTATGTAAGTACTGCTGCTGTATGACAGATATATAACAATACTCAGGTATGTAAGTACTGCTGCTGTATGACACAGATATATAACAATACTCAGGTATGTAAGTACTGCTGCTGTATGACACAGATATATAACAATACTCAGGTACATAAGTACTGCTGCTGTATGACACAGATATATAACAATACTCAGGTACATAAGTACTGCTGCTGTATGACACAGATATATAACAATACTCAGCTATGTAAGTACTGCTGCTGTATGACAGATATATAACAATACTCAGGTATGTAAGTACTGCTGCATGACACAGATATATAACAATACTCAGGTATATAAGTACTGCTGCTGTATGACACAGATATATAACAATACTCAGGTATATAAGTACTGCTGCTGTATGACACAGATATATAACAATACTCAGGTATATAAGTACTGCTGCTGTATGACACAGATATATAACAATACTCAGGTATATAAGTACTGCTGCTGTATGACACAGATATATAACAATACTCAGCTATGTAAGTACTGCTGCTGTATGACACAGATATATAACAATACTCAGATATGTAAGTACTGCTGCTGTATGACATATATATAAAACAATACTCAGATATATTAATACTGCTGCTGTATGACAGATATATAATAATACTCAGGTATATAAGTACTGCTGCTGTATGACACAGATATATAACAATACTCAGCTATGTAAGTACTGCTGCTGTATGACACAGGTATATATATATATATATATAAAACAATACTCAGGTATATTAATACTGCTGCTGTATGACACAGATATATAACAATACTCAGGTATATAAGCACTGCTGCTGTATGACACAGATATATAACAATACTCAGGTATATAAGTACTGCTGCATGACACAGATATATAACAATACTCAGGTATATAAGTACTGCTGCATGACACAGATATATAACAATACTCAGGTATATAAGTACTGCTGCTGTATGACACAGATATATAACAATACTTAGGTATGTAAGTACTGCTGCTGTATGACACAGGTATATTAATACTGCTACTGTATGACACAGGTATATAACAATACTCAGCTATGTAAGTACTGCTGCTGTATGACACAGATATATAACAATACTCAGGTATATAAGTACTGCTGCTATATGACACAGGTATATTAATACTGCTGCTGTATGACACAGATATATAACAATACTCAGCTATGTAAGTACTGCTGCTGTATGACACAGATATATAACAATACTCAGGTATATAAGTACTGCTGCTGTATGACACAGATATATAACAATACTCAGCTATGTAAGTACTGCTGCTGTATGACACAGGTATATATATATAAAACAATACTCAGATATATTAATACTGCTGCTGTATGACACAGATATATAACAATATTCAGGTATATAAGTACTGCTGCTGTATGACACAGATATATAACAATACTCAGGTATATACGTACTGCTGCTGTATGACACAGGTATATATATATAAAACAATACTCAGGTATATTAATACTGCTGCTGTATGACACAGATATATAACAATACTCAGGTATATAAGTACTGCTGCTGTATGACACAGATATATAACAATACTCAGCTATGTAAGTACTGCTGCTGTATGACACAAGTATATATATATAAAACAATACTCAGGTATATTAATACTGCTGCTGTATGACACAGATATATAACAATACTCAGGTATATAAGTACTGCTGCTGTATGACACAGATATATAACAATACTCAGGTATATACGTACTGCTGCTGTATGACACAGGTATATATATATAAAACAATACTCAGGTATATTAATACTGCTGCTGTATGACACAGATATATAACAATACTCAGGTATATAAGTACTGCTGCTGTATGACACAGGTATATATATATATAAAACAATACTCAGGTATATTAATACTGCTGCTGTATGACACAGATATATAACAATACTCAGGTATATAAGTACTGCTGCTGTATGACACAGATATATAACAATACTCAGATATGTAAGTACTGCTGCTGTATGACATATATATATATATATATATATATATATATATATATATATATATATATATATATAAAACAATACTCAGATATATTAATACTGCTGCTGTATGACACAGATATATAACAATACTCAGGTATATAAGTACTGCTGCTGTATGACACAGATATATAACAATACTCAAGTATGTAAGTACTGCTGCTGTATGACACAGATATATAACAATACTCAGGTACATAAGTACTGCTGCTGTATGACACAGATATATAACAATACTCAGGTATATAAGTACTGCTGCTGTATGACACAGATATATAACAATACTCAGGTATATAAGTACTGCTGCTGTATGACACAGATATATAACAATACTCAGCTATGTAAGTACTGCTGCTGTATGACACAGATATATAACAATACTCAGATATGTAAGTACTGCTGCTGTATGACATATATATATATATATAAAACAATACTCAGATATATTAATACTGCTGCTGTATGACACAGATATATAACAATACTCAGGTATATAAGTACTGCTGCTGTATGACACAGATATATAACAATACTCAGCTATGTAAGTACTGCTGCTGTATGACACAAGTATACATATATAAAACAATACTCAGGTATGTAAGTACTGCTGCTGTATGACACAGATATATAACAATACTCAAGTATGTAAGTACTGCTGCTGTATGACACAGATATATAACAATACTCAGGTACATAAGTACTGCTGCTGTATGACACAGATATATAACAATACTCAGGTATATAAGTACTGCTGCTGTATGACACAGATATATAACAATACTCAGGTATATAAGTACTGCTGCTGTATGACACAGATATATAACAATACTCAGCTATGTAAGTACTGCTGCTGTATGACACAGATATATAACAATACTCAGGTATATAAGTACTGCTGCTGTATGACACAGATATATAACAATACTCAGGTATATAAGTACTGCTGCTGTATGACACAGATATATAACAATACTCAGCTATGTAAGTACTGCTGCTGTATGACACAGATATATAACAATACTCAGATATGTAAGTACTGCTGCTGTATGACATATATATATATATATATAAAACAATACTCAGATATATTAATACTGCTGCTGTATGACACAGATATATAACAATACTCAGGTATATAAGTACTGCTGCTGTATGACACAGATATATAACAATACTCAGGTATATAAGTACTGCTGCTGTATGACACAGATATATAACAATACTCAGGTATGTAAGTACTGCTGCTGTATGACACAGATATATAACAATACTCAGGTATATAAGTACTGCTGCTGTATGACACAGATATATAACAATACTCAGGTATATAAGTACTGCTGCTGTATGACACAGATATATAACAATACTCAGGTATATAAGTACTGCTGCTGTATGACACAGATATATAACAATACTCAGCTATGTAAGTACTGCTGCTGTATGACACAGATATATAACAATACTCAGATATGTAAGTACTGCTGCTGTATGACATATATATATATATATATATATATATATATATATATATATATATATATATATATATATAAAACAATACTCAGATATATTAATACTGCTGCTGTATGACAGATATATAACAATACTCAGGTATATAAGTACTGCTGCTGTATGACACAGATATATAACAATACTCAGCTATGTAAGTACTGCTGCTGTATGACACAGGTATATATATATATAAAACAATACTCAGGTATATTAATACTGCTGCTGTATGACACAGATATATAACAATACTCAGGTATATAAGCACTGCTGCTGTATGACACAGATATATAACAATACTCAGGTATATAAGTACTGCTGCATGACACAGATATATAACAATACTCAGGTATATAAGTACTGCTGCTGTATGACACAGATATATAACAATACTTAGGTATGTAAGTACTGCTGCTGTATGACACAGGTATATTAATACTGCTGCTGTATGACACAGGTATATAACAATACTCAGCTATGTAAGTAGTGCTGCTGTATGACACAGATATATAACAATACTCAGGTATATAAGTACTGCTGCTGTATGACACAGATATATAACAATACTCAGCTATGTAAGTACTGCTGCTGTATGACACAGATATATAACAATACTCAGGTATGTAAGTACTGCTGCTGTATGACACAGATATATAACAATACTCAGGTATGTAAGTACTGCTGCTGTATGACACATGTATATATATATATATAAAACAATACTCAGGTATATTAATACTGCTGCTGTATGACACAGATATATAACAATACTCAGGTATATAAGTACTGCTGCTGTATGACACAGATATATAACAATACTCAGCTATGTAAGTACTGCTGCTGTATGACAGATATATAACAATACTCAGCTATGTAAGTACTGCTGCTGTATGACATATATATAACAATACTCAGGTATGTAAGTACTGCTGCTGTATGACAGATATATAACAATACTCAGGTATATAAGTACTGCTGCTGTATGACAGATATATAACAATACTCAGGTATGTAAGTACTGCTGCTGTATGACACAGATATATAACAATACTCAGGTATGTAAGTACTGCTGCTGTATGACACAGATATATAACAATACTCAGGTACATAAGTACTGCTGCTGTATGACACAGATATATAACAATACTCAGGTACATAAGTACTGCTGCTGTATCACATATATATATATATAACAATACCCAGGTATGTAAGTACTGCTGCTGTATGACACAGATATATAACAATACTCAGCTATGTAAGTACTGCTGCTGTATGACAGATATATAACAATACTCAGGTATGTAAGTACTGCTGCTGTATGACACAGATATATAACAATACTCAGGTATGTAAGTACTGCTGCTGTATGACACAGATATATAACAATACTCAGGTACATAAGTACTGCTGCTGTATGACACAGATATATAACAATACTCAGGTACATAAGTACTGCTGCTGTATGACACAGATATATAACAATACTCAGCTATGTAAGTACTGCTGCTGTATGACAGATATATAACAATACTCAGGTATGTAAGTACTGCTGCTGTATGACACAGATATATAACAATACTCAAGTATGTAAGTACTGCTGCTGTATGACACAGATATATAACAATACTCAGGTACATAAGTACTGCTGCTGTATGACACAGATATATAACAATACTCAGGTATATAAGTACTGCTGCTGTATGACACAGATATATAACAATACTCAGGTATATAAGTACTGCTGCTGTATGACACAGATATATAACAATACTCAGCTATGTAAGTACTGCTGCTGTATGACACAGATATATAACAATACTCAGATATGTAAGTACTGCTGCTGTATGACATATATATATATATATATATATATAAAACAATACTCAGATATATTAATACTGCTGCTGTATGACACAGATATATAACAATACTCAGGTATATAAGTACTGCTGCTGTATGACACAGATATATAACAATACTCAGGTATATAAGTACTGCTGCTGTATGACACAGATATATAACAATACTCAGGTATATAAGTACTGCTGCTGTATGACACAGATATATAACAATACTCAGGTATATAAGTACTGCTGCTGTATGACACAGATATATAACAATACTCAGGTATATAAGTACTGCTGCTGTATGACACAGATATATAACAATACTCAGCTATGTAAGTACTGCTGCTGTATGACACAGATATATAACAATACTCAGATATGTAAGTACTGCTGCTGTATGACATATATATATATATATATATATATATATATAAAACAATACTCAGATATATTAATACTGCTGCTGTATGACAGATATATAACAATACTCAGGTATATAAGTACTGCTGCTGTATGACACAGATATATAACAATACTCAGCTATGTAAGTACTGCTGCTGTATGACACAGGTATATATATATATATAAAACAATACTCAGGTATATTAATACTGCTGCTGTATGACACAGATATATAACAATACTCAGGTATATAAGTACTGCTGCATGACACAGATATATAACAATACTCAGGTATATAAGTACTGCTGCTGTATGACACAGATATATAACAATACTTAGGTATGTAAGTACTGCTGCTGTATGACACAGGTATATTAATACTGCTGCTGTATGACACAGGTATATAACAATACTCAGCTATGTAAGTAGTGCTGCTGTATGACACAGATATATAACAATACTCAGGTATATAAGTACTGCTGCTATATGACACAGGTATATTAATACTGCTGCTGTATGACACAGATATATAACAATACTCAGCTATGTAAGTACTGCTGCTGTATGACACAGATATATAACAATACTCAGGTATATAAGTACTGCTGCTGTATGACACAGATATATAACAATACTCAGCTATGTAAGTACTGCTGCTGTATGACACAGATATATAACAATACTCAGGTATGTAAGTACTGCTGCTGTATGACACAGATATATAACAATACTCAGGTATGTAAGTACTGCTGCTGTATGACACATGTATATATATATATATAAAACAATACTCAGGTATATTAATACTGCTGCTGTATGACACAGATATATAACAATACTCAGGTATATAAGTACTGCTGCTGTATGACACAGATATATAACAATACTCAGCTATGTAAGTACTGCTGCTGTATGACAGATATATAACAATACTCAGCTATGTAAGTACTGCTGCTGTATGACATATATATAACAATACTCAGGTATGTAAGTACTGCTGCTGTATGACAGATATATAACAATACTCAGGTATATAAGTACTGCTGCTGTATGACAGATATATAACAATACTCAGGTATGTAAGTACTGCTGCTGTATGACACAGATATATAACAATACTCAGGTATGTAAGTACTGCTGCTGTATGACACAGATATATAACAATACTCAGGTACATAAGTACTGCTGCTGTATGACACAGATATATAACAATACTCAGGTACATAAGTACTGCTGCTGTATCACATATATATATATATAACAATACCCAGGTATGTAAGTACTGCTGCTGTATGACACAGATATATAACAATACTCAGCTATGTAAGTACTGCTGCTGTATGACAGATATATAACAATACTCAGGTATGTAAGTACTGCTGCTGTATGACACAGATATATAACAATACTCAGGTATGTAAGTACTGCTGCTGTATGACACAGATATATAACAATACTCAGGTATATAAGTACTGCTGCTGTATGACACAGATATATAACAATACTCAGGTACATAAGTACTGCTGCTGTATGACACAGATATATAACAATACTCAGCTATGTAAGTACTGCTGCTGTATGACAGATATATAACAATACTCAGGTATGTAAGTACTGCTGCTGTATGACACAGATATATAACAATACTCAAGTATGTAAGTACTGCTGCTGTATGACACAGATATATAACAATACTCAGGTACATAAGTACTGCTGCTGTATGACACAGATATATAACAATACTCAGGTACATAAGTACTGCTGCTGTATGACACAGATATATAACAATACTCAGATATGTAAGTACTGCTGCTGTATGACATATATATATATATATATATATATATAACAATACTCAGATATATTAATACTGCTGCTGTATGACAGATATAGAACAATACTCAGGTACATAAGTACTGCTGCTGTATGACACAGATATATAACAATACTCAGGTACATAAGTACTGCTGCTGTATGACACAGATATATAACAATACTCAGCTATGTAAGTACTGCTGCTGTATGACAGATATATAACAATACTCAGGTATGTAAGTACTGCTGCTGTATGACACAGATATATAACAATACTCAAGTATGTAAGTACTGCTGCTGTATGACACAGATATATAACAATACTCAGGTACATAAGTACTGCTGCTGTATGACACAGATATATAACAATACTCAGGTACATAAGTACTGCTGCTGTATGACACAGATATATAACAATACTCAGCTATGTAAGTACTGCTGCTGTATGACAGATATATAACAATACTCAGGTATGTAAGTACTGCTGCTGTATGACACATATATATAACAATACTCAGGTATGTAAGTACTGCTGCTGTATGACACAGATATATAACAATACTCAAGTATGTAAGTACTGCTGCTGTATGACACAGATATATAACAATACTCAGGTACATAAGTACTGCTGCTGTATGACACAGATATATAACAATACTCAGCTATGTAAGTACTGCTGCTGTATGACAGATATATAACAATACTCAGGTATGTAAGTACTGCTGCTGTATGACACAGATATATAACAATACTCAGGTACATAAGTACTGCTGCTGTATGACACAGATATATAACAATACTCAGGTACATAAGTACTGCTGCTGTATCACATATATATATATATATATATATATATATATATATATATATATATATATATATATATATATATATATATATATATATATATATATATATATATATATATATATATATATAACAATACCCAGGTATGTAAGTACTGCTGCTGTATGACACAGATATAAAATAATATAATACTCCTCTGTTGGATACTCACCCAGACTCTGCAACATACGGATCAGCTTGAGCCTTCACTTCCGGGTTGTTGCTATGGTAACGCAGGACTCTCCCGGTCTCTGACAGCTGCAAATTAACCCCATGACTGCTAGCGCACAGCGGGTGTGTATAATAATTCTCCTAATCAGAGGCCCTAGTAACATTATTGATTTTGGTAGCAAATTCTGACAGAACACCGGGTACTCAGTAACATGTTGTGTGAATTGTCATTTTGTTTCCGTACAGGAACATCAATTTGCAAGAAGAAAATGCTATAATATGTAAGATCATTTTATTATGGCACTATAACTTGTATATAACCATTTAACCCCTACAAAGCAGCAATGCACTGCTGGAACTGGGAGCTGGTGAAACACATAGTGAGACAATGACAGGAGGCATATGTTTGTAGCCTAAAACCACCAGCTAGCTCCCAGTAGTGCATTTCTGCTGCTGTGGAGCTTTCCAGATGTTAAATACATATGTAAGCAAAAAACACTAATAAAATGCTAGCACATTTATTAAAGCAATTTCTTTTTGCACTTTTATGTCTCTAGTTAGTAACACTATACAAGTGAGAGCTATATAGGTATACTGTAACACAATACAAGTGAGATATATAGGTATACTGTAACACAATACAAGTGAGAGATATATAGGTATACAGTAACACAATACAAGTGAGATATATAGGTATACAGTAACACAATAGAAGTGAGATATATAGGTATACTGTAACACAATACAAGTGAGAGATATATAGGTGTACTGTAACACAATAGAAGTGAGATATATAGGTATACTGTAACACAATACAAGTGAGTATATAGGTATACTGTAACACAATACAAGTGAGATAGATATAGGTATACTGTAACACAATACAAGTGAGATATATAGGTATACTGTAACACAATACAAGTGAGATATATAGGTATACAGTAACACAATACAAGTGAGATAGATATAGGTATACTGTAACACAATACAAGTGAGATATATAGGTATACTGTAACACAATACAAGTGAGATATAAATAAGTACTGTATACTGTAACACAATACAAGTGAGAGATATATAGGTATACTGTAACACAATACAAGTGAGATATATAGGTATACTGTAACACAATACAAGTGAGAGATATATAGGTATACGGTAACTCAATACAAGTGAGATATATAGGTATACTGTAACACAATACAAGTGAGATAGATATAGGTATACTGTAACACAATACAAGTGAGATATATATAGGTATACTGTAACACAATACAAGTGAGATATATATAGGTATACTGTAACACAATACAAGTGAGATATATAGGTATACAGTAACACAATACAAGTGAGATATATATAGGTATACTGTAACACAATACAAGTGAGATATAAATAAGTACTGTATACTGTAACACAATACAAGTGAGATATATATAGGTATACTGTAACACAATAGAAGTGAGATATATAGGTATACTGTAACACAATACAAGTGAGATATATAGGTATACAGTAACACAATACAAGTGAGATATATAGGTATACAGTAACACAATAGAAGTGAGATATATAGGTATACAGTAACACAATACAAGTGAGAGATGTATAGGTATACTGTAACACAATATAAGTGAGAGCTATATAGGTATACTGTAACACAATACAAGTGAGATTTATAGGTATACAGTAACACAATAGAAGTGAGATATATAGGTATACTGTAACACAATATAAGTGAGAGCTATATAGGTATACTGTAACACAATACAAGTGAGATTTATAGGTATACAGTAACACAATAGAAGTGAGATATATAGGTATACTGTAACACAATATAAGTGAGAGCTATATAGGTATACTGTAACACAATATAAGTGAGAGCTATATAGGTATACTGTAACACAATACAAGTGAGATTTATAGGTATACAGTAACACAATAGAAATGAGATATATAGGTATACTGTAACACAATACAAGTGAGATTTATAGGTATACAGTAACACAATAGAAGTGAGATATATAGGTATACTGTAACACAATACAAGTGAGATTTATAGGTATACAGTAACACAATAGAAGTGAGATATATAGGTATACTGTAACACAATACAAGTGAGATATATAGGTATACAGTAACACAATAGAAGTGAGATATATAGGTATACTGTAACACAATACAAGTGAGATATATAGGTATACAGTAACACAATAGAAGTGAGATATATAGGTATACTGTAAGACAATAGAAGTGAGATATATAGGTATACTGTAACACAATAGAAGTGAGATATATAGGTATACTGTAACACAATACAAGTGAGATATATATAGGTATACTGTAACACAATACATGTGAGATATATATAGGTATACAGTAACACAATACAAGTGAGAGATATATAAGTATACTGTAACACAATACAAGTGAGATATATATAGGTATACTGTAACACAATACATGTGAGATATATATAGGTATACTGTAACACAATACAAGTGAGAGATATATAGGTATACTGTAACACAATACAAGTGAGAGATATATAGGTATACAGTAACACAATACAAGTGAGAGATATATAGGTATACTGTAACACAATACAAGTGAGAGATATATAGGTATACTGTAACACAATACAAGTGAGAGATATATAGGTATACAGTAACACAATACAAGTGAGAGATATATAGGTATACTGTAACACAATACAAGTGAGAGATATATAGGTATACAGTAACACAATAGAAGTGAGAGATATATAGGTATACAGTAACACAATACAAGTGAGAGATATATAAGTATACTGTAACACAATACAAGTGAGATATATATAGGTATACTGTAACACAATGCATGTGAGATATATATAGGTATACTGTAACACAATACAAGTGAGATATATATAGGTATACTGTAACACAATACAAGTGAGAGATATATAGGTATACTGTAACACAATACATGTGAGATATATATAGGTATACTGTAACACAATAGAAGTGAGAGATATATAGGTATACTGTAACACAATACATGTGAGATATATATAGGTATACTGTAACACAATAGAAGTGAGAGCTATATAGGTATACTGTAACACTATACAAGTGAGAGCTATATAGGTATACTGTAACACAATAGAAGTGAGATATATAGGTATACTGTAAGACAATACAAGTGAGATATATATAGGTATACTGTAACACAATACAAGTGAGATATAAATAAGTACTGTATACTGTAACACAATACAAGTGAGATATAAATAAGTACTGTATACTGTAACACAATACAAGTGAGATATAAATAAGTACTGTATACTGTAACACAATAGAAGTGAGATATATAGGTATACTGTAAGACAATACAAGTGAGATATATAGGTATACTGTAACACAATACAAGTGAGATATATAGGTATACTGTAACACAATAGAAGTGAGATATATAGGTATACTGTAACACAATACAAGTGAGATATATATAGGTATACTGTAACACAATACATGTGAGATATATATAGGTATACTGTAACACAATACAAGTGAGATATATATAGATATACTGTAACACAGTACAAGTGAGAGCTATATAGGTATACTGTAACACAATACATGTGAGATACATATAGGTATACTGTAACACAATACATGTGAGATATATATAGGTATACTGTAACACAATACATGTGAGATATATATAGGTATACTGTAACACAATACAAGTGAGAGCTATATAGGTATACTGTAACACAATACAAGTGAGAGATATATAGGTATACTGTAACACAATAGAAGTGAGATATATAGGTATACTGTAACACAATACAAGTGAGAGATATATAGGTATACTGTAACACAATACAAGTGAGAGATATATAGGTATACTGTAACACAATACAAGTGAGAGATATATAGGTATACTGTAACACAATACAAGTGAGAGATATATAGGTATACTGTAACACAATACAAGTGAGATATATAGGTATACTGTAACACAATAGAAGTGAGATATATAGGTATACTGTAACACAATACAAGTGAGATATAAATAAGTACTGTATACTGTAACACAATACAAGTGAGATATAAATAAGTACTGTATACTGTAACACAATACAAGTGAGAGATATATAGGTATACTGTAACACAATACAAGTGAGATATATAGGTATACTGTAACACAATACAAGTGAAAGAGATATAGGTAAACTATAACACAATACAAGTGAGATATATATAGGTATACTGTAACACAATAAAAGTGAGATATATAGGTATACTGTAACACAATAAAAGTGAGATATATAGGTATACTGTAACACAATAAAAGTGAGAGATTTATAGGTATACTGTAACACAATACAAGTGAGATATATAGGTATACTGTAACACAATAGAAGTGAGATATATAGGTATACTGTAACACAATAGAAGTGACATATATAGGTATACTGTAACACAATACAAGTGAGAGATGTATAGGTATACTGTAACACAATATAAGTGAGAGCTATATAGGTATACTGTAACACAATACAAGTGAGAGCTATATAGGTATACTGTAACACAATAGAAGTGAGATATATAGGTATACTGTAACACAATAGAAGTGAGATATATATAGATATACTGTAACACAATAGAAGTGACATATATAGGTATACTTTAACACAATACAAGTGAGAGCTATATAGGTATACTGTAACACAATAGAAGTGAGATATATATAGGTATACTGTAACACAATACAAGTGAGATATATATAGGTATACTGTAACACAATAGAAGTGAGATATATATAGATATACTGTAACACAATAGAAGTGACATATATAGGTATACTGTAACACAATACAAGTGAGAGCTATATAGGTATACTGTAACACAATAGAAGTGAGATATATAGGTATACTGTAACACAATAGAAGTGAGATATATAGGTATACTGTAACACAATAGAAGTGAGATATATAGGTATCCTGTAACACAATAGAAGTGAGATATATAGGTATACTGTAACACAATAGAAGTGAGATATATAGGTAGCACAAAAGTCAGCGCACCCGGCTTTAAAGAAACTGAAGGCACACAGTAATATTCTCAAGTAGTGAATTTAATGTAATGCATGTATAAAACATTACATGACAAGAAGTGTATGGTGGCTGGCTCCACCGGTCTTAAAAGATAAACAGGTCAGACGCGTTTCTTAGTGGATATATCACATATTCATCAGTGACCGTGCTTCACACCCTCTGAATAGAGCTTTATATCTAGGCAGAAAACACTCCCATTTAATTGCCGGTCCAATAGAAAAAGGACCTAATGCTGGCCATAAGAAGTGGGTGTGTAGTAAGGAGTGATGTGTTAAAGCAGTTCACATTTCATAACTTGTAACAGGTAAACAGGTAATGTATATCATAATTTGATATATAGAAAACAAATAACATTGTAAAAATGTTGAAAAATATAAATAAATAAATAAATAAATAAACAACCTGATACCGTGAATAATAAAAAAAGAAAAAGAAATTTTGCCAATCAAAATTTAAAGTGACAGTAAGGTAAATAGTAATAATGTATCAAACATATCCAGGTGTAACATTCTAGTGATATTGCTATTAATCAACATATAACTTAACATCCCACTCTGAATTTAAACCAATAGGAAGGCGGGTATCCAAATGAAAGATCCAAAACACCTCTTTTTTACTGAGGATTAAACCTCGATTACCTCCTCTTGGGTGTCTAGGGATCATTTGGATGGCCTGAAATGTCAACAAAGAACTGTCTGAATTATGATATCTTCTGAAATGCAGGGATATTGGAGTAGTTGACTCCGGATCTTCAATGGAGCGTAGATGTTCCAAAAAACGGTCCTTCATGGCACGGGTCGTTTGACCTACGTACTGCCTGAAACATCCCTTGCATGTCAGAAGATAAACAACGTAACAAGAATTACAAGTCATGTGTTCTCTAATCTGAAAAGATTTGTTAGTAGCAGTGGACACAAAACTGGTTCCAAAAGTCGCATAGGAACAAGACTTGGATCTCCTGCTGCCACATCTGAAAAATCCTGGTTTAATGGAGAGCCAATTGGCTCTCAATGGTTTTCTAGGCAACATAGATGGGGACAGTAAGTTTCCTAATGTTTGTGCCTTACGTGATACGAAACAGGTACCATCTTTCAGTATGCTGTTTAGACTCTCATCAGTGTTTAGAATGGGAAGTGCCTTGCGCACAATGTCGCATATTTTACCATATTCAACACTGTATGTAGTAATGAATTTAAGTTTATTTAACCTACTCTGTTTTTTAGAAGTATCAAACTGAAAAAGATCTTTTCTTGCTGTCTGGTCAACTTCTTTTTTGATGTTTTCAAGAGCTGTTTCAGAGTACCCTCTTTCGATTAATCTGACAGTTAAATCATGAGAATGCTTTAAGTAACTGCTAGAGGTACTGCAGTTACGTTTGACCCTTACAAACTGGCTTTTGGGAATAGAATTAATAGTATGTTTCGGATGGCACGACCGGGCATCTAGAATGGTATTTCCTGCACTCGGCTTTCTAAACAATTCAATATCTATGCTTGAAGTCTCCAGATTTGAACACAATTCGATATCCAAAAAAGAAATCGAAGATTTGTTAACCTCCATGGTAAATTGGAGATTCAAAGAATTGTCTTGAAGATACAGCAGAAACTGTCCAAGAAGAGATTCTGGGCCCTTCCAAATGAGTAAGTCGTCTATATAGCGACCGTAGTAATAAATGTATTGCCTGAAAGGATTTCCATCTCCATAGACGCGGGACAGCTCCCACCAACCCATGTACAGGTTGGCATAAGAGGGGGCAAACTTGGCCCCCATCGCTGTCCCACGTCTCTGGAGATAGAAACCCCCCTCAAACAAGAAAAAATTATGGGTCAATAAGTACTCTACAGAGTTCTTAATGAACAGTTTCAATGCCTCTTCATAATTGGAAAAATGATCCAAGAAAAATGTAATAGCCTCGATGCCCTTGTCATGAGGAATACAGGTATATAATGAGACTACGTCAATCGTGACAAATGTGTATTCCACACGCCATTCAAGGCTTTCCAACTGTCTAATCACATCAGACGTGTCCCTTATATAACCTGTCAAATTCAAAACAAATGGTTGAAGGTAACCATCAATGAGTTCTGAGAGTGGCTCGTTCAAGACTTCAAGCATAGATATTGAATTGTTTAGAAAGCCGAGTGCAGGAAATACCATTCTAGATGCCCGGTCGTGCCATCCGAAACATACTACTAATTCTATTCCCAAAAGCCAGTTTGTAAGGGTCAAACATAACTGCAGTACCTCTAGCAGTTACTTAAAGCATTCTCATGATTTAACTGTCAGATTAATCGAAAGAGGGTACTCTGAAACAGCTCTTGAAAACATCAAAAAAGAAGTTGACCAGACAGCAAGAAAAGATCTTTTTCAGTTTGATACTTCTAAAAAACAGAGTAGGTTAAATAAACTTAAATTCATTACTACATACAGTGTTGAATATGGTAAAATATGCGACATTGTGCGCAAGGCACTTCCCATTCTAAACACTGATGAGAGTCTAAACAGCATACTGAAAGATGGTACCTGTTTCGTATCACGTAAGGCACAAACATTAGGGAACTTACTGTCCCCATCTATGTTGCCTAGAAAACCATTGAGAGCCAATTGGCTCTCCATTAAACCAGGATTTTTCAGATGTGGCAGCAGGAGATGCAAGTCTTGTTCCTATGCGACTTTTGGAACCAGTTTTGTGTCCACTGCTACTAACAAATCTTTTCAGATTAGAGAACACATGACTTGTAATTCTTGTTACGTTGTTTATCTTCTGACATGCAAGGGATGTTTCAGGCAGTACGTAGGTCAAACGACCCGTGCCATGAAGGACCGTTTTTTGGAACATCTACGCTCCATTGAAGATCCGGAGTCAACTACTCCAATATCCCTGCATTTCAGAAGATATCATAATTCAGACAGTTCTTTGTTGACATTTCAGGCCATCCAAATGATCCCTAGACACCCAAGAGGAGGTAATCGAGGTTTAATCCTCAGTAAAAAAGAGGTGTTTTGGATCTTTCATTTGGATACCCGCCTTCCTATTGGTTTAAATTCAGAGTGGGATGTTAAGTTATATGTTGATTAATAGCAATATCACTAGAATGTTACACCTGGATATGTTTGATACATTATTACTATTTACCTTACTGTCACTTTAAATTTCGATTGGCAAAATTTCTTTTTCTTTTTTTATTATTCACGGTATCAGGTTGTTTATTTATTTATATTTTTTATTTTTCAACATTTTTACAATGTTATTTGTTTTCTATATATCAAATTATGATATACATTACCTGTTTACCTGTTACAAGTTATGAAATGTGAACTGCTTTAACACATCACTCCTTACTACACACCCACTTCTTATGGCCAGCATTAGGTCCTTTTTCTATTGGACCGGCAATTAAATGGGAGTGTTTTCTGCCTAGATATAAGGCTCTATTCAGAGGGTGTGAAGCACGGTCACTGATGAATATGTGATATATCCACTAAGAAACGCGTCTGACCTGTTTATCTTTTAAGACCGGTGGAGCCAGCCACCATACACTTCTTGTCATGTAATGTTTTATACATGCATTACATTAAATTCACTACTTGAGAATATTACTGTGTGCCTTCAGTTTCTTTAAAGCCGGGTGCGCTGACTTTTGTGCTTGCTGGATTTTGTTGGAGCGGAGGTGGATCGCTCTTGTCCTCGCACCGGCTGTTGGGTCCTGCTACGCTGTTACGTCATCACGACATTATTGGAGGAGGGATCATCTACGTGAAGGCCACTGCAGAAATTTACAACATGAAAAGTTGCCGTGTCTGAGCGCTCCCTCACGTTGGTTTGTTTGAGATATATAGGTATACTGTAACACAATACAAGTGAGATATATATAGGTATACTGTAACACAATACAAGTGATATATATATATATATATATATATATATATATATATAAGTATACTGTAACACAATACAAGTGAGATATATATAGGTATACTGTAACACAATACAAGTGAGATATATATAGGTATACTGTAACACAATACAAGTGATATATATATATATATATATATAAGTATACTGTAACACAATACAAGTGAGATATATATATATATATATATATATAAGTATACTGTAAACAATAGAAGTGAGATATATAGGTATACTGTAACACAATAGAAGTGAGATATATAGGTATACTGTAACACAATACAAGTGAGATATATAGATATACTGTAACACAATACAAGTGAGATATATAGGTATACTGTAACACAATACAAGTGAGATATATATATAGGTATACTGTAACACAATACAAGTGAGAAAGATATAGGTATACTGTAACACAATACAAGTGAGATATATATAGGTATACTGTAACACAATACAAGTGAGATATATATAGGTATACTGTAACACAATACAAGTGAGATATAAATAAATACTGTATACTGTAACACAATACAAGTGAGAGATATATAGGTATACTGTAACACAATACAAGTGAGAGATATATAGGTATACGGTAACACAATAAAAGTGAGATATATATAGGTATACTGTAACACAATACAAGTGAGATATATATAGGTATACTGTAACACAATACAAGTGAGATATATATAGGTATACTGTAACACAATACAAGTGAGATATATATAGGTATACTGTAACACAATACAAGTGAGAGATATATAGGTATACTGTAACTCAATACAAGTGAGATATAAATAAGTACTGTATACTGTAACACAATACAAGTGAGAGATATATAGGTATTCTGTAACACAATACAAGTGAGAGATATATAAGTATACTGTAACACAATACAAGTGAGATATATATAGGTATACTGTAACACAATACAAGTGAGATAGATATAGGTATACTGTAACACAATACAAGTGAGATATATATAGGTATACTGTAACACAATACAAGTGAGAGATATATAGGTATACTGTAACACAATACAAGTGAGAGATATATAGGTATACTGTAACTAAATACAAGTGAGATATAAATAAGTACTGTATACTGTAACACAATACAAGTGAGAGATATATAGGTATACTGTAACACAATACAAGTGAGAGAGATACAGGTATACTGTAACACAATACAAGTGATAGATATATAGGTATACAGTAACACAATATAGGTATACTGTAAAACAATACAAGTGAGAGATATATAGGTATACAGTAACACAATACAAGTGAGATATATATAGTTATACTGTAACTCAATACAAGTGAGAGATATATAGGTATACTGTAACACAATACAAGTGAAAAATATATAGGTGTACTGTAACACAATACAAGTGAGAGATATATAGGTATACTGTAACACAATACAAGTGAGAGATATATAGGTATACTGTAACACAATACAAGTGAGAGATATATAGGTATACTGTAACACAATACAAGTGAAAAATATATAGGTGTACTGTAACACAATACAAGTGAGAGATATATAGGTATACTGTAACACAATACAAGTGAGAGATATATAGGTAAACTGGAACACAATACAAGTGAGAGATATGTAGGTAAACTGGAACACAATACAAGTGAGAGATATATAAGTATACTGTAACACAATACAAGTGAGATATATATAGGTATACTGTAACACAATACAAGTGAGATAGATATAGGTGTACTGTAACACAATACAAGTGAGATATATATAGGTATACTGTAACACAATACAAGTGAGATATATATAGGTATAGTGTAACACAATACAAGTGAGAGATATATAGGTATACTGTAACACAATACAAGTGAGATATATATAGGTATACTGTAACACAATACAAGTGAGATATATATAGGTATACTGTAACACAATACAAGTGAGAGATATATAGGTATACGGTAACTCAATACAAGTGAGATATATATAGGTATACTGTAACACAATACAAGTGAGATATATATAGGTATACTGTAACACAATACAAGTGAGATATATATAGGTATACTGTAACACAATACAAGTGAGAGATATATAGGTATACTGTAACACAATACAAGTGAGATATATATAGGTATACTGTAACACAATACAAGTGAGAGATATATAGGTATACGGTAACTCAATACAAGTGAGATATATATAGGTATACTGTAACACAATACAAGTGAGAGATATATAGGTATACTGTAACACAATACAAGTGAGAGATATATAGGTATACTGTAACACAATACAAGTGAGATATAAATAAATACTGTATACTTTAACACAATACAAGTGAGAGATATATAGGTATACTGTAACACAATACAAGTGAGAGATATATAGGTATACGGTAACTCAATACAAGTGAGATATATATAGGTATACTGTAACACAATACAAGTGAGATATATATAGGTATAGTGTAACACAATACAAGTGAGAGATATATAGGTATACTGTAACACAATACAAGTGAGATATATATAGGTATACTGTAACACAATACAAGTGAGATATATATAGGTATACTGTAACACAATACAAGTGAGATATATATAGGTATACTGTAACACAATACAAGTGAGAGATATATAGGTATACTGTAACTCAATGCAAGTGAGATATATATATATATATATATATATATATATATATATATAAGTATACTGTAAACAATAGAAGTGAGATATATAGGTATACTGTAACACAATAGAAGTGAGATATATAGGTATACTGTAACACAATACAAGTGAGATATATAGATATACTGTAACACAATACAAGTGAGATATATAGGTATACTGTAACACAATACAAGTGAGATATATATATATAGGTATACTGTAACACAATACAAGTGAGAGAGATATAGGTATACTGTAACACAATACAAGGGAGAGATATATAGGTATACTGTAACACAATACAAGTGAGATATATATAGGTATACTGTAACACAATACAAGTGAGATATATATAGGTATACTGTAACACAATACAAGTGAGATATAAATAAATACTGTATACTGTAACACAATACAAGTGAGAGATATATAGGTATACTGTAACACAATACAAGTGAGAGATATATAGGTATACGGTAACACAATAAAAGTGAGATATATATAGGTATACTGTAACACAATACAAGTGAGATATATATAGGTATACTGTAACACAATACAAGTGAGATATATATAGGTATACTGTAACACAATACAAGTGAGATATATATAGGTATACTGTAACACAATACAAGTGAGAGATATATAGGTATACTGTAACTCAATACAAGTGAGATATAAATAAGTACTGTATACTGTAACACAATACAAGTGAGAGATATATAGGTATTCTGTAACACAATACAAGTGAGAGATATATAAGTATACTGTAACACAATACAAGTGAGATATATATAGGTATACTGTAACACAATACAAGTGAGATAGATATAGGTATACTGTAACACAATACAAGTGAGATATATATAGGTATACTGTAACACAATACAAGTGAGAGATATATAGGTATACTGTAACACAATACAAGTGAGAGATATATAGGTATACTGTAACTAAATACAAGTGAGATATAAATAAGTACTGTATACTGTAACACAATACAAGTGAGAGATATATAGGTATACTGTAACACAATACAAGTGAGAGAGATATAGGTATACTGTAACACAATACAAGTGATAGATATATAGGTATACAGTAACACAATATAGGTATACTGTAAAACAATACAAGTGAGAGATATATAGGTATACAGTAACACAATACAAGTGAGATATATCTAGTTATACTGTAACTCAATACAAGTGAGAGATATATAGGTATACTGTAACACAATACAAGTGAAAAATATATAGGTGTACTGTAACACAATACAAGTGAGAGATATATAGGTATACTGTAACACAATACAAGTGAGAGATATATAGGTATACTGTAACACAATACAAGTGAGAGATATATAGGTATACTGTAACACAATACAAGTGAAAAATATATAGGTGTACTGTAACACAATACAAGTGAGAGATATATAGGTATACTGTAACACAATACAAGTGAGAGATATATAGGTAAACTTGAACACAATACAAGTGAGAGATATGTAGGTAAACTGGAACACAATACAAGTGAGAGATATATAAGTATACTGTAACACAATACAAGTGAGATATATATAGGTATACTGTAACACAATACAAGTGAGATAGATATAGGTGTACTGTAACACAATACAAGTGAGATATATATAGGTATACTGTAACACAAAACAAGTGAGAGATATATAGGTATACTGTAACACAATACAAGTGAGAGATATATAGGTATACTGTAACACAATACAAGTGAGATATAAATAAATACTGTATACTTTAACACAATACAAGTGAGAGATATATAGGTATACTGTAACACAATACAAGTGAGAGATATATAGGTATACGGTAACTCAATACAAGTGAGATATATATAGGTATACTGTAACACAATACAAGTGAGATATATATAGGTATAGTGTAACACAATACAAGTGAGAGATATATAGGTATACTGTAACACAATACAAGTGAGATATATATAGGTATACTGTAACACAATACAAGTGAGATATATATAGGTATACTGTAACACAATACAAGTGAGAGATATATAGGTATACTGTAACTCAATGCAAGTGAGATATAAATAAGTACTGTATACTGTAACACAATACAAGTGAGAGATATATAGGTATACTGTAACACAATACAAGTGAGATATAAATAAGTACTGTATACTGTAACACAATACAAGTGAGATATAAATAAGTACTGTATACTGTAACACAATACAAGTGAGATATAAATAAGTACTGTATACTGTAACACAATACAAGTGAGAGATATATAGGTATACTGTAACACAATACAAGTGAGAGATATATAGGTATACTGTAACACAATACAAGTGAGAGATATATAGGTATACAGTAACACAATACAAGTGAGATATATATAGTTATACTGTAACTCAATACAAGTGAGAGATATATAGGTATACTGTAACACAATACAAGTGAAAGATATATAGGTGTACTGTAACACAATACAAGTGAGAGATATATAGGTATACTGTAACACAATACAAGTGAGATATATATAGGTATACTGTAACACAATACAAGTGAGAGATATGTAGGTAAACTGGAACACAATACAAGTGATAGATATATAGGTATGCTGTAACACAATACAAGTGAGAGATATATAAGTATACTGTAACACAATACAAGTGATATATATATATAGGCATACTGTAACACAATACAAGTGAGATAGATATAGGTATACTGTAACACAATACAAGTGAGAGATATATAGGTATACTGTAACACAATACAAGTGAGAGATATATAGGTATACTGTAACACAATACAAGTGAGAGATAAATAGGTATACTGTAACACAATACAAGTGAGAGCTATATAGGAATACTGTAACACAGTACAAGTGAGATATATAGGTATACTGTAACACAATACAAGTGAGATGTATATAGGTATATACTGTAATACAATACAAGTAAGAGTTCTATAGGTATACTGTAACAATAGAAGTGAGATATATAAGTATACTGTAACACAATACAAGTGAGAGATATATAGTGGTACTGTAACACAATACAAGTGAGAGATATGTAGGTGTACTGTAACACAATACAAGTGAGAGATATATAGGTAGATTGTAAGACAATTCAAGGAGAGTGTTATAGGTATACTGTAACACAATACAAGTGAGGGATATAAAGGTGTACTGTAACACAATACAAGTGAGATATATATAGGTATACTGTAACACAATACAAGTGAGAGATATAGGTATACTGTAACACAATACAAGTGAGATATATATATGTATACTGTAACACAATACAAGTGAGATTGATATACGTATACTGTAACACAATACAAGTGAGCTACATATAGGTGTACTGTAACACAATACAAGTGAGAGATGTATAGGTATACTGTAACACAATACAAGTGAGAGATATATAGGTATACTGTAACACAATACAAGTGATATAGATATAGGTATACTTTAACACAATAAAAGTGAGAGATATATAGATGGACTGTAACACAATACAAGTGAGAGATATATAGGTAAACGGTAACTCAATACAAGTGAGATATATATAGGTATACTGTAACAAAATACAAGTGAGAGATATATAGATATACTGTAACACAATACAAGTGAGAGAGATATAGGTATACTGTAACACAATATAAGTGAGATATATATAGGTATACTGTAACACAATACAAGTGAGAGATATATAGGTATACTGTAACACAATACAAGTGAGAGATATATAGGTATACAGTAACACAATACAAGTGAGAGAGAGATAGGTATACTGTAACACAGTACAAGTGAGAGAGATATAGGTGTACTGTAACACAATACAAGTGAGAGATATATAGGTATACAGTAACACAATACAAGTGAGAGATATATAGGTATACTGTAACACAATACAAGTGATATAGATATAGGTATACTTTAACACAATACAAGTGAGAGAGATATAGATGGACTGTAACACAATACAAGTGAGAGAGATATAGGTATACGGTAACTCAATACAAGTGAGATATATATAGGTATACTGTAACACAATAAAAGTGAGAGATATATAGGTATACTGTAACACAATACAAGTGAGAGAGATATAGGTATACTGTAACACAATACAAGTGAGATATATATAGGTATACTGTAACACAATACAAGTGAGAGATATATAGGTATACTGTAACACAATACAAGTGAGAGAGATATAGGTATACTGTAACACAGTACAAGTGAGAGAGATATAGGTGTACTGTAACACAATACAAGTGAGATATATATATATATAGGTATACTGTAACACAATACAAGTGAGAGATATATAGGTGTACTGTAACACAATACAAGTGAGAGATATATAGGTATACAGTAACACAATACAAGTGAGAGATATATACAGTGAGGGAAAAAATATTTGATCCCCTGCTGATTTTGTATGTTTGCCCACTGACAAAGAAATGATCAGTCTATAATTTTAATGGTAGGTATATTTGAACAATAAGAGACAGAATAACAACCAAAAAATCCAGAAAAACGCATTTCAAAAAAGTTATAAATTGATTTACATTTTAATGAGTGAAATAAGTATTTGATCCCCTATCAATCAACAAGATTTCTGGCTCCCAGGTGTCTTTTATACAAGTAACGAGCTGAGATTAGGAGCACTCTCTTAAAGGGAGTGCTCCAACTCTCAGCTTGTTACCTGTATAAAAGACACCTGTCCACAGTAGCAATCAATCAATCAGATTCCAAACTCTCCACCATGGCCAAGATGAAAGAGCTGTCCAAGGATTTCAGGGACAAGATTGTAGACCTACACAAGGCCGGAATGGGCTACAAGACCATCGCTAAGCAGCTTGGTGAGAAGGTGACAACAGTTGGTGCGATTATTCGCAAATGGAAGAAACACAAAATAACTGTCAATCTCCCTCGGTCTGGGGCTCCATGCAAGATTTCACCTCATGGAGTTTCAATGATCATGAGAACGGTGAGGAATCAGCCCAGAACTACACAGGAGGATCTTGTCAATGATTTCAAGGTAGCTGGGACCATAGGCACCAAGAAAACAATTGGTAACACCCTATGCCGTGAAGGACTGAAACCCTGCAAGGTCCCCCTGCTCAAGAAAGCACATGTACAGGCCCGTCTAAAGTGTGCCAATGAACATCTGAATGATTCAGAGAAGAACTGGGTTAAAGTGTTGTGGTAAAATGAGACCAAAATCGAGCTCTTTGGCATCAACTCAATTTGCCGTATTAGGAGGAGGAGGAATGCTGCCTATGACCCCAAAAACACCATCCCCACGTCAAACATAGAGGTGGAAACATTATGCTTTGGGTGTGTTTTTCTGCTAAGGGGACAGGACAACTTCACTGCATCAAAGGGACGATGGACGGGGCCATGTACCGTCAAATCTTGGGTGAGAACCTCATTCCCTCAGCCAGGGCATTGAAAATGGGTCGTGGATGGGTATTCCAGCATGACAATTACTCAAAACACATGGCCAAGGCAACAAAGGAGTGGCTCAAGGAGAAGCACGTTAAGGTCCTGGAGTGGCCTAGCCAGTCTCCAGACCTTAATCCCATAGAATATATGTGGAGCGAGCTACAAGTTCTAGTTGCCAAACGTCAGCATCGAAACCTTAATGACTTGGAGAGGATCTGCAAAGAAGAGTGGGACAAAATCCCTCCTGAGATGTGTGCAAACCTGGTGGCCAACTACAAGAAACGTCTGACCTCTGTGATTGCCAACAAAGGTTTTGCCACCAAGTACTAAGTCATGTTTTGCAATGGGGTCAAATACTTATTTCACTCATTAAAATACAAATCAATTTGAAATGCGTTTTTCTGGATGTGTCTCTCACTGTTAAAATAAACCTACCATTAAAATTAGACTGATCATTTCTTTGTCAGTGGGGAAACGTACAAAATCAGCAGGGGATCAAATACTGAAGGTGTGCTGTAAAACAATTAAACAATAAAATTAATGTGAGCGGTATATAGGTGTACTATAACACAATAAAATGAATGTGAGCGGTATATAGGTGTGCTGGACCACAATAAAATTAATGTGAGCGATATATAGGTGTGCTGTAACACAATAAAATGAATGTGAGCGGTATATAGATGTGCTGTAACACAATAAAATAAATGTGAGCGGTATATAGGTGTACTATAACACAATAAAATAAATGTGAGCGGTATATAGGTATACTATAACACAATAAAATAAATTTGATCTGTATATAGGTGTACTGTAACACAATAAAATAAATGTGAGCGGTATATAGGTGTACTGTAACACAATAAAATGAATGCGAGCAGTTTATAGGTGTACCGTAACACAATAAAATAAATGTGAGCAGTTTATAGGTTTACTGTAACTCAATAATATTAATGTGAGTGGTATATAGGTGTACTATAATTCAATAATATAAATGTGAGCGGTATATAGGTGTACTGTAACACAATAAAATAAATGTAAGCAGTATATAATTGTGCTGTAACACAATAAAATAGATGTGAGCTGTATATAGGTGTACTGTAGCACAATAAAATAAATGTGAGCGGTATATGGGCGTACTGTAACACAATAAAATAAATGTGATCTGTACATAGGTGTACTGTAACACAATAAAATAAATGTGAGCGTTATATAGGTGTACTGTAACACAATTAAATAAATGTGAGCTGTATATAAGTGTACTGTAACACAATAAAATAAATGTAAGCTGTATATAGGTGTACTGTACTACTATAGCACAATAAAATAAATTTGAGCATTATATAGGCGTACTGTAACACAATAAAATAAATGTGAGCGGTATATAGGTGTACTGTAACACAATAAAATAAATCTGAGCAGTTTATAGGTGTACTGTAACACAATAAAATAAATGTGAGCTGTATATAGATGTACTGTAACGCAATAAAATAAATGTAAGCTGTATATAGGTGTATTGTACTACTGTAGCAGAATAAAATAAATGGGAGCATTATATAGGCGTACTGTAACACAATAAAATAAATCTGAGCAGTTTATAGGTGTACTATAACACAATAAAATAAATGTGAGCAGTTTATAAATGCACTGTAACACAATAAAATAAATGTGAGCAGTATATAGGTGTACTATAACACAATAAAATACATGTGATCGGTATATAGGTGTACAGTAACACAATAAAATGAATGTGAACAGTTTATAGGTGTACTGTAACAATAAAATAAATCTGAGCAGTTTATAGGTTTACTGTAACACAATAAAATAAATGTGAGCGGTATATAGGTGTACTGTAACACAATAAAATAAATGTGAGCGGTATATAGGTGTACTGTAACACAATAAAATAAATGTGAGTAGTATATAGGTGTACTGTAACACAATAAAATAAATGTGAGCGTTATATAGGTGTACTGTAACACAATAAAATAAATGTGAGCAGTTTATAGGCGTACTGTAACACAATAAAATAAATGTGAGCAATTTATAGGTGTACTGTAACACAATAAAATAAATGTGAGCAATTTATAGGTGTACTGTAACACAATAAAATAAATGTGAGCAATATATAGGTGTGCTGTAACACAATAAAATAAATGTGAGCGGTATATAGGTGTACTGTAACACAATAAAATAAATGTGAGCGGTATATAGGTGTATTGTAACACAATAAAATAAATGTGAGCAGTTTATAGGCGTACTGTAACACAATAAAATAAATGTGAGCAATTTATAGGTGTACTGTAACACAATAAAATAAATGTGAGCAATTTATAGGTGTGCTGTAACACAATAAAATAAATGTGAGCAATTTATAGATGTGCTGTAACACAATAAAATAAATGTGAGTGGTATATGGGTGTACTGTAACACAATAAAATAAATGTGAGCCATATATAGGTGTGCTGTAAAACAATAAAATAAATGTGAGCGGTATATAGGTGTACTGTAACACAATAAAATAAATGTGAGCGGTATATAGGTGTATTGTAACACAATAAAATAAATGTGAGCAGTTTATAGGCGTACTGTAACACAATAAAATAAATGTGAGCAATTTATAGGTGTACTGTAACACAATAAAATAAATGTGAGCAATTTATAGGTGTACTGTAACACAATAAAATAAATGTTAGCGATATATAGGTGTGCTGTAACACAATTAAATAAATGTGAGCGGTATATAGGTGTACTGTAACACAATAAAATAAATGTGAGCGGTATATAGGTGTACTGTAACACAATAAAATAAATGTGAGCAGTTTATAGGTGTACTGTAACACAATAAAATAAATGTGAGCGGTATATAGGTGTACTGTAACACAATAAAATAAATGTGAGTGGTATATGGGTGTACTGTACCACAATAAAATAAATGTGAGCGGTATATAGGTGTATTGTAACACAATAAAATAAATGTGAGTGGTATATGGGTGTACTGTACCACAATAAAATAAATGTGAGCGGTATATAGGTGTACTGTAACACAATAAAATAAATGTGAGCAATTTGTAGCTGTACTGTAACACAATAAAATAAATGTGAGCCGTATATAGGTGTACTATAACACAATAAAATAAATGTGAGCGGTATATAGGTATACTATAACACAATAAAATAAATTTTATCTGTATATAGGTGTACTGTAACACAATAAAATAAATGTGAGCGGTATATAGGTGTACTGTAACACAATAAAATGAATGCGAGCAGTTTATAGGTGTACCGTAACACAATAAAATAAATGTGAGCAGTTTATAGGTTTACTGTAACTCAATAATATTAATGTGAGTGGTATATAGGTGTACTGTAACACAATAAAATAAATGTAAGCAGTATATAATTGTGCTGTAACACAATAAAATACATGTGAGCTGTATATAGGTGTACTGTAGCACAATAAAATAAATGTGAGCGGTATATAGGTGTACTGTAACACAATAAAATAAATGTGAGCGGTATATAGGTGTATTGTAACACAATAAAATAAATGTGAGCAGTTTATAGGCGTACTGTAACACAATAAAATAAATGTGAGGAATTTATAGGTGTACTGTAACACAATAAAATAAATGTGAGCAATTTATAGGTGTACTGTAACACAATAAAATAAATGTGAGCCATATATAGGTGTACTGTAACACAATAAAATAAATGTGAGCGGTATATAGGTGTACTGTAACACAATAAAATAAATGTGAGCGGTATATAGGTGTATTGTAACACAATAAAATAAATGTGAGCAGTTTATAGGCGTACTGTAACACAATAAAATAAATGTGAGCAATTTATAGGTGTACTGTAACACAATAAAATAAATGTGAGCAATTTATAGGTGTACTGTAACACAATAAAATAAATGTTAGCGATATATAGGTGTGCTGTAACACAATTAAATAAATGTGAGCGGTATATAGGTGTACTGTAACACAATAAAATAAATGTGAGCGGTATATAGGTGTACTGTAACACAATAAAATAAATGTGAGCAGTTTATAGGTGTACTGTAACACAATAAAATAAATGTGAGCGGTATATAGGTGTACTGTAACACAATAAAATAAATGTGAGTGGTATATGGGTGTACTGTACCACAATAAAATAAATGTGAGCGGTATATAGGTGTATTGTAACACAATAAAATAAATGTGAGCAGTGTATAGGCGTACTGTAACACAATAAAATAAATGTGAGCAATTTGTAGCTGTACTGTAACACAATAAAATAAATGTGAGCGGTATATAGGTGTACTATAACACAATAAAATAAATGTGAGCGGTATATAGGTATACTATAACACAATAAAATAAATTTTATCTGTATATAGGTGTACTGTAACACAATAAAATAAATGTGAGCGGTATATAGGTGTACTGTAACACAATAAAATGAATGCGAGCAGTTTATAGGTGTACCGTAACACAATAAAATAAATGTGAGCAGTTTATAGGTTTACTGTAACTCAATAATATTAATGTGAGTGGTATATAGGTGTACTGTAACACAATAAAATAAATGTAAGCAGTATATAATTGTGCTGTAACACAATAAAATAGATGTGAGCTGTATATAGGTGTACTGTAGCACAATAAAATAAATGTGAGCGGTATATAGGCGTACTGTAACACAATAAAATAAATGTGATCTGTACATAGGTGTACTGTAACACAATAAAATACATGTGAGCGTTATATAGGTGTACTGTAACACAATTAAATAAATGTGAGCTGTATATAAGTGTACTGTAACACAATAAAATAAATGTAAGCTGTATATAGGTGTACTGTACTACTACAGCACAATAAAATAAATTTGAGCATTATATAGGCGTACTGTAACACAATAAAATAAATGTGAGCAGTATATAGGTGTTCTGTAACACAATTAAATAAATCTGAGCAGTTTATAGGTGTACTGTAACACAATAAAATAAATGTGAGCTGTATATAGATGTACTGTAACGCAATAAAATAAATGTAAGCTGTATATAGGTGTATTGTACTACTGTAGCAGAATAAAATAAATGGGAGCATTATATAGGCGTACTGTAACACAATAAAATAAATCTGAGCAGTTTATAGGTGTACTATAACACAATAAAATAAATGTGAGCATTTTATAAATGCACTGTAACACAATAAAATAAATGTGAGCAGTATATAGGTGTACTATAACACAATAAAATACATGTGATCGGTATATAGGTGTACAGTAACACAATAAAATGAATGTGAACAGTTTATAGGTGTACTGTAACACAATAAAATAAATGTGAGCAGTTTATAGGTTTACTGTAACACAATAAAATAAATGTGAGCGGTATATAGGTGTACTGTAACACAATACAATATATGTGATGAGCAGTTTATAGGTGTACTGTAACACAATAAAATAAATGTGAGCGGTATATAGGTGTACTGTAACACAATAAAATAAATGTGAGTAGTATATAGGTGTACTGTAACACAATAAAATAAATGTGAGCGTTATATAGGTGTATTGTAACACAATAAAATAAATGTGAGCAGTTTATAGGCGTACTGTAACACAATAAAATAAATGTGAGCAATTTATAGGTGTACTGTAACACAATAAAATAAATGTGAGCAATTTATAGGTGTACTGTAACACAATAAAATAAATGTGAGCAATATATAGGTGTGCCGTAACACAATAAAATAAATGTGAGCGGTATATAGGTGTACTGTAACACAATAAAATAAATGTGAGCGGTATATAGGTGTATTGTAACACAATAAAATAAATGTGAGCAGTTTATAGGCGTACTGTAACACAATAAAATAAATGTGAGCAATTTATAGGTGTACTGTAACACAATAAAATAAATGTGAGCAATTTATAGGTGTACTGTAACACAATAAAATAAATGTGAGCCATATATAGGTGTGCTGTAACACAATAAAATAAATGTGAGGGGTATATAGGTGTACTGTAACACAATAAAATAAATGTGAGCGGTATATAGGTGTATTGTAACACAATAAAATAAATGTGAGCAGTTTATAGGCATACTGTAACACAATAAAATAAATGCGAGCAATTTATAGGTGTACTGTAACACAATAAAATAAATGTGAGCAATTTATAGGTGTACTGTAACACAATAAAATAAATGTTAGCGATATATAGGTGTGCTGTAACACAATTAAATAAATGTGAGCGGTATATAGGTGTACTGTAACACAATAAAATAAATGTGAGCGGTATATAGGTGTACTGTAACACAATAAAATAAATGTGAGCAGTTTATAGGTGTACTGTAACACAATAAAATAAATGTGAGCGGTATATAGGTGTACTGTAACACAATAAAATAAATGTGAGTGGTATATGGGTGTACTGTACCACAATAAAATAAATGTGAGCGGTATATAGGTGTATTGTAACACAATAAAATAAATGTGAGCAGTGTATAGGCGTACTGTAACACAATAAAATAAATGTGAGCAATTTGTAGCTGTACTGTAACACAATAAAATAAATGTGAGCGGTTTATAGGTGTGCTGTAACACAATAAAGTAAATGTGAGCGGTATATAGGTGTGCTGTAACACAATAAAATAAATGTGAGCGGTATATAGGCATACTGTAACACAATAAAATAAATGTGAGCAGTTTATAGGTGTACTGTAACACAATAAAAGAAATGTGAGCTGTATATAGGTGTACTGTAACGCAATAAAATAAATGTGAGCGGTATATAGCTGTACTGTAACACAATAAAATAAATGTGATCAGCATATAGGTGTATTGTAATTTGTAACACAATAAAATAAATGTGAGCAGTTTATAGGCGTACTGTAACACAATAAAATAAATGTGAGCAATTTATAGGTGTACTGTAACACAATAAAATAAATGTGAGCGGTATATATGTGTACTGTAACACAATAAAATAAATGTGAGCCGTATATAGGTGCACTGTAACACAATAAAATAAATGTGAGCGGTATATAGGCGTATTGTAACAAAATAAATTAAATGTGAGCAATTTATAGGCGTACTGTAACAATTAAATAAATGTGAGCAGTATATAGCTGTACTGTAACACAATAAAATAAATGTGAGCGATATATAGGTGTGCTGTAACACAATAAAATAAATGTGAGCGGTATATAGGTGTACTGTAACACAATAAAATAAATGTGAGCTGTATATAGTTGTGCTGTAACACAATAAACTAAATGTGAGCAATTTATAGGTGTACTCTAACACAATAAAATAAATGTGAGCAATTTATAGGTGTACTGTAACACAATAAAATAAATGTGAGTGGTATATAGGTGTACTGTAACACAATAAAATAAATGTGAGCGGTATATAGGTGTACTGTAACACAATAAAATAATGTGAGCTGTATATAGGTGTATTGTAACACAATAAAATAAATGTGAGCAGTTTATAGGCGTACTGTAACACAATAAAATAAATGTGAGCGGTATATATGTGTACTGTAACACAATAAAATAAATGTGAGCCGTATATAGGTGTACTGTAACACAATAAAATAAATGTGAGCTTTATATAGGTGTATTGTAACACAATAAATTAAATGTGAGCAATTTATAGGCGTACTGTAACAATGAAATAAATGTGAGCAGTATATAGCTGTACTGTAACACAATAAAATAAATGTGAGCAATGTATAGGTGTACTGTAACACAATAAAATAAATGTGAGCCGTATATAGGTGCACTGTAACACAATAAAATAAATGTGAGAAATTTATAGGTGTACTCTAACACAATAAAATAAAATGTGAGCAATTTATAGGAGTACTGTAACACAATAAAATAAATGTGAGAGGTATATAGGTGTACTGTAACACAATAAAATAAATGTGAGCAGTTTATAAGTGTACTGTAACAAAATAAAATAAATGTGAGTGATATATAGGTGTGCTGTAACACAATAATATAAATGTGAGGAATTTATAGGTGTACTGTAACACAATAAAATAAATGTGAGCGGTATATAGGTGTACTGTAACACAATAAAATAAATGTGAGCTGTATATAGGTGTACCGTAACACAATAAAATAAATGTGAGCGGTATAAAGGTGTACTGTAACACAATAAAATAAATGTGAGCGGTATATAGGTGTATTGTAGCACAATAAACTAAATGTGAGGAGTTTATAGGCGTACTGTAACACAATAAAATAAATGTGAGCAATTTATAGGTGTACTGTAACACAATAAAATAAATGTGAGCGGTATATACTGTAGGTGTGCTGTAACACAATAAAGTATATGTGAGCGTTATATAGGTGTACTGTAACACAATAAAATAAATGTGAGCAGTATATTTAGCAGCTCTAATCCTATTGGCTGATTGAAATCTTTCAGCCAATAGGAATGCAAGGGGTGCCATCTTGGATAACGTCACTTGCATTGAAGTTCCAGTTTACGGCAGCAACCGTAAGAAGAGGATGTTCTGCACCGGATGTCTTCAGGATGGAGCCACTCCGCGCCGGATGGATGAAGATAGAAGATGTGAGCAGTATATAGCTGTACTGTAACACAATAAAATAAATGTGAGCAATTTATCGGTGTACTGTAACACAATAAAATAAATGTGAGCCATATATAGGTGTGCTGTAACACAATAAAATAAATGTGAGCGGTATATAGGTGTACTGTAACACAATAAAATAAATGTGAGCGGTATATAGGTGTATTGTAACACAATAAAATAAATGTGAGCAGTTTATAGGCGTACTGTAACACAATAAAATAAATGTGAGCAATTTATAGGTGTACTGTAACACAATAAAATAAATGTGAGCAATATATAGGTGTACTGTAACACAATAAAATAAATGTTAGCGATATATAGGTGTGCTGTAACACAATTAAATAAATGTGAGCGGTATATAGGTGTACTGTAACACAATACAATAAATGTGAGCGGTATATAGGTGTACTGTAACACAATAAAATAAATGTGAGCAGTTTATAGGTGTACTGTAACACAATAAAATAAATGTGAGCGGTATATAGGTGTACTGTAACACAATAAAATAAATGTGAGTGGTATATGGGTGTACTGTACCACAATAAAATAAATGTGAGCGGTATATAGGTGTATTGTAACACAATAAAATAAATGTGAGCAATTTGTAGCTGTACTGTAACACAATAAAATAAATGTGAGCGGTTTATAGGTGTGCTGTAACACAATAAAGTAAATGTGAGCGGCATATAGGTGTGCTGTAACACAATAAAATAAATGTGAGCGGTATATAGGTGTACTGTAACACAATAAAATAAATGTGAGCTGTATATAGGTGTACTGTAACGCAATAAAATAAATGTGAGCGGTATATAGGTGTACTGTAACACAATAAAATAAATGTGAGCAGCATATAGGTGTATTGTCATTTGTAACACAATAAAATAAATGTGAGCAGTGTATAGGCGTACTGTAACACAATAAAATAAATGTGAGCAATTTATAGGTGTACTGTAACACAATAAAATAAATGTGAGCGGTATATATGTGTACTGTAACACAATAAAATAAATGTGAGCCGTATATAGGTGCACTGTAACACAATAAAATAAATGTGAGCGGTATATAGGCGTATTGTAACAAAATAAATTAAATGTGAGCAATTTATAGGCGTACTGTAACAATGAAAAAATGTGAGCAGTATATAGCTGTACTGTAACACAATAAAATAAATGTGAGCGATATATAGGTGTGCTGTAACACAATAAAATAAATGTGAGCGGTTTATAGGTGTGCTGTAACACAATAAAGTAAATGTGAGCGGTATATAGGTGTGCTGTAACACAATAAAATAAATGTGAGCGGTATATAGGCATACTGTAACACAATAAAATAAATGTGAGCGATATATAGGTGTGCTGTAACACAATAAAATAAATGTGAGCGGTTTATAGGTGTGCTGTAACACAATAAAGTAAATGTGAGCGGTATATAGGTGTGCTGTAACACAATAAAATAAATGTGAGCGGTATATAGGCATACTGTAACACAATAAAATAAATGTGAGCAGTTTATAGGTGTACTGTAACACAATAAAATAAATGTGAGCTGTATATAGGTGTACTGTAACACAATAAAATAAATGTGAGCAGCATATAGGTGTATTGTAATTTGTAACACAATAAAATAAATGTGAGCAGTTTATAGGCGTACTGTAACACAATAAAATAAATGTGAGCAATTTATAGGTGAACTGTAACACAATAAAATAAATGTGAGCGGTATATATGTGTACTGTAACACAATAAAATAAATGTGAGCCGTATATAGGTGCACTGTAACACAATAAAATAAATGTGAGCGGTATATAGGCGTATTGTAACAAAATAAATTAAATGTGAGCAATTTATAGGCGTACTGTAACAATGAAATAAATGTGAGCAGTATATAGGTGTACTGTAACACAATAAAATAAATGTGAGCGATATATAGGTGTGCTGTAACACAATAAAATAAATGTGAGCGGTATATAGGTGTACTGTAACACAATAAAATAAATGTGAGCTGTATATAGTTGTGCTGTAACACAATAAACTAAATGTGAGCAATTTATAGGTGTACTCTAACACAATAAAATAAATGTGAGCAATTTATAGGTGTACTGTAACACAATAAAATAAATGTGAGTGGTATATAGGTGTACTGTAACACAATAAAATAAATGTGAGCGGTATATAGGTGTACTGTAACACAATAAAATAATGTGAGCGGTATATAGGTGTATTGTAACACAATAAAATAAATGTGAGCAGTTTATAGGCGTACTGTAACACAATAAAATAAATGTGAGCGGTATATATGTGTACTGTAACACAATAAAATAAATCTGAGCTTTATATAGGTGTATTGTAACACAATAAATTAAATGTGAGCAATTTATAGGCGTACTGTAACAATGAAATAAATGTGAGCAGTATATAGCTGTACTGTAACACAATAAAATAAATGTGAGCGATATATAGGTGTGCTGTAACATAATAAAATAAATGTGAGCGGTATATAGGTGTACTGTAACACAATAAAATAAATGTGAGCAATGTATAGGTGTACTGTAACACAATAAAATAAATGTGAGCCGTATATAGGTGCACTGTAACACAATAAAATAAATGTGAGAAATTTATAGGTGTACTCTAACACAATAAAATAAAATGTGAGCAATTTATAGGAGTACTGTAACACAATAAAATAAATGTGAGAGGTATATAGGTGTACTGTAACACAATAAAATAAATGTGAGCAGTTTATAGGTGTACTGTAACAAAATAAAATAAATGTGAGTGATATATAGGTGTGCTGTAACACAATAAAATAAATGTGAGGAATTTATAGGTGTACTGTAACACAATAAAATAAATGTGAGCAATTTATAGGTGTACTGTAACACAATAAAATAAATGTGAGCGGTATATACTGTAGGTGTGCTGTAACACAATAAAGTATATGTGAGCGTTATATAGGTGTACTGTAACACAATAAAATAAATGTGAGCAGTATATTTAGCAGCTCTAATCCTATTGGCTGATTGAAATCTTTCAGCCAATAGGAATGCAAGGGGTGCCATCTTGGATAACGTCACTTGCATTGAAGTTCCAGTTTACGGCAGCAACCGTAAGAAGAGGATGTTCTGCACCGGATGTCTTCAGGATGGACCCGCTCTGCGCCGGATGGATGAAGATAGAAGATGCCGTCTGGATGAAGACTTCTAGCCGTCTGGATGAGGACTTCGCCGGCTGGATGAAGATCGAAGAGGCCACCTGTTTGAAGACTTCATGCCGGCTGGATGGATCCTTCAAGCGGGACACCAATAACTGTAAGTGGATCGTCAAGGGTTAGTGTTAGGTTTATTTAAGGTTTTTTTGGGTGGGTTTTATTTTTAGATTAGGGTCTGGGCATGTAAAAGAGCTAAATGCCCTTTTAAGGGCAATGCCCATACAAATGCCCTTTTCAGGGCAATGGGAAGCTTAGGTTATTTTAGAGGTTTTTTATTTGGGGGTTTGGTTGGTTGGTTATGTGATGGGTTTTGACTGTTGGGGAGTGTTTGTATATTTTTTACAGGTAAAAGAGCTGATTTCTTTGTGGCAATGCCCCACAAAAGGCCCTTTTAAGGACCATTGGTAGTTTATTTTAGGCTAGGGTTTTTTTTTTATTTTGGGGGGGCTTTTTTATTTTGATAGGGCTATTAGATTAGGTGTAATTCTTTTTTATTTTTGATAATGTGGTTTTTTATTTTTCGGAATTTAGCGAGGTTTTTTTGTAACTTTTTTTTCTGTAATTTAGTACTTTTAATAAGGTTTAATAGTATATTTAAATAATTTGAGTAGGGTTAGGGTTTTTTAATATGTAATTTAGTAAATTTAATTGGTAGTTTAATTTAATTGTAGGATAATAGGGTAGGTTAATTAATATTTTAAAATAGTTTATTTTAATTCTACAGGTAAGTTTAAATTTATTTGAAGATAGGGATGTTGTAATTTTAATTTAAAGTTAGCGGGCTGTTAGGTTTAGGGGTTAATAGCTTAATTTATTTTTTGGCAATGTGGGGGCTGACGGTTTAAGGGTTAATAGGTTTAGTTAGTGGTAGTGATGTGGGAGGCCAGAGGTTTAGGGGCTAATACCTTTATTTAGTGGCGGGGAGCGGCGGAATAGGGGTTAATAACTTTTTTAAGGGTGTGGTGGGTCGGGGAGCGGCAGTTTAGGGGTTAATACATCTTCTTTTTTGTCGGCGATGTCAGGGCGGCAGATTAGGGGTGTTTAGACTCGGGGTTTATGTTAGGGTGTTAGGTGTAAACGTTACTTGTTTTCAACCATAGAAATCAATGGGATATCTGGCAGCATCGAACATAAGCTTTCTGTGATTTCAGACTCCCATTGATTTCTATGGCATCCGCGGCTTCCAGGGTGGGGGATTGAAAACCACGTACACTGGGACGGAATAGCCATGAGCGTACTTGTTAAAAGTTTGATAACTTTGAAAAAGTGTGAGATAGAGCCGAATGTGTATTCGGAACATCTTTAATGATGTAAGCATCGATCTGGCGTCGGATTGAGACCGGCGGATCGTATGTTACGTCACAAATTTCAACATTTGCCGGTCTGTAGGCTTTGATAATTAGGTCTAATCAATCTCGCAACAATTACGCTGCGGAATTCCGGAGTATTTGCGGTTGAGGCTTTGATAAATATCCCCCTTAAAGTAAATTATATGCATCCCTGAACAGATATATTTAAAGGAACGCTTGAAGCTTTAGAGACTAGCAGTAGTTCCATATGATAGGTGCAGATTTTCTAAAGGAGGGAAATAAAGTGACTATGGGGTCTATTTATAAAAGGCCTGTCGGACATGATCATACATTGCGGATCATGTCCGACAGACCTCGCTGAATGCGGAGAGCAATACGCTCTCCGCATTCAGCATTGTACCAGCAGCTCTGGTGAACTGCTGGTGCAACGCTGCCCCCTGCAGATTTGCGGCCGCTAGCAAGGGGTGTCAATCAACCCGATCGTATTCAATCGGGTTGAATTGCGGCGATCTCTATCCGCCTCCTCAGAGCAGGCGGACAGGTTATGGAGCAGCGGTCTTTAGACCGCTGCTCCATAACTTGTGTTTCTGGCGAGTGTGAAGGTTCGCAAGAAACACGGAGCTTCAAACTCCATATGGAGCTTGATAGATAGGCCCCTGTGCCTGCACATACCAGATGCAAGCTCTTTTGCACGTCCCAGGACTAGCATCTTGATTGGATGCCTAAATTCTCTTTATAATGGGATGTGGCTACTGAGGAAACTTTGAGGTAAAATAACTTTCTTTTTTACATAAAAATATTCTATGTGATATTTCCCAGTTAGTTTTTGACAGGTTTGCTGCATCACTTTTAAGTAATTCAACATTTGGGTGTCGTGTCCCTTTTATGCTCACAATTCTTTACATTTTTTAGGAGATTACTTTTAGATTATTTTGTGCCCTGTATTGCATTGTGCTGTTCCTGAAGGCTCAGAGCTTGATAATTCGGCCCCATTGACTGGATGTATGTATGATATGGGCAGCGGATTGGGAGCTTAATGTGACCATACTCTAGGTCCGCTGAAGAGATTTGATACATCCATCATCCACGTTCTTGTCTCTATAAGGCCTGAAGTTGATGCTTTGAACCGCAAGTATATGGGGGTGACCCATACACTGGGACAGCATTTAGAGCTGCGTTATTTACAAAGATGGCCGTGAACAGAGTGTATAGTGTGACATATGCATGGTATACCCTATACTTGTTATCTTTTATCAGGGCTACAGCTTGTCTGTATACACACGTTGCAATGAATAACTTATTCCAGTATACACTGTATGTGGCTCTGACGTTTCAGTTCAAGCACAAGTTATAAGCTGGATATATGTAAATGACTGGAGTGCTTACAGAAAAAAAGGTTTGATCAAGTGACTGCTTATCTGTTTATGGCTTAGCCTCTCAAGTCTCTGGTTTTTATTTCATCATAGACTAACGCGCCTGGCTTTTGCTACAAACTTTGAACAGCTGATGACTGAGGTCCCCCCTTGGGACGCCTTGGGGGGTCTCTTTTTTATGCTTATTTGTATATATTTATGCAGATTGAGTGTGTGAATGTTTGGGGCCCCTGGACATTGTTTTGTCTATAATATATGACCCACTTTTTACATGGATTGATATACCTTGACTAATAGCTCATATTACTGTGCTGGGAATTGTTATCATTTTTCTATATGATTTTGGGTGTTGGTTCCACCCAATCCCATGCACTTTCAGTACATACTGTTATCAAAGATACTGCTGTCACAGTTGATTAGTTGTATGATACCTAGATATCTATCGTTCTGTGGAAGAGAGGAACAACACCCATAGAAAATGGTGGTTTATTCAGCTGACAAATATCCTTTTCTTTGCAGGAAAATACAATATACAGAACATTTAGACTTTTTGTCTTTTAGAGCACTGGTTGTCAAACTTGTCCTCAGACCTCCCTAACAGGCCAGATATTGAGGATATCTGTACTAGAGCACAGGTGAAACAATCAGCTGATTAATAAACATTGTTATTTTACCTGCTCTCACCCAAGGTAATCCTGAAAATCTGGCCTGTTAGGGAGGTCTGAGGACAGGTGTGAAAACCAATGTTTTAGATGGAACCAACGTTTTTTCAGTATCATGTCCCTTTAATTATGTGAAATGAAATATCTAACATAGATGTTGTTTATTTACAAATGAATGGACACAAAGATTTTTTGATATCCTTTATTTATCTGAGAAAACAAAAAGTTACACACAATGTTCATAAAAAGTAGCCGTTTGATTTGTGTAATTTGTTACAAAACATTGACATGTAAAAATGAATTTGAATCAATAACAAATATATACAGTATATGCTGTATCTATCTATCTATCTATCTATCTATCTATCTATCTATCTATCTATCTCTATCATCTATCTATCTATCTATCTATCTCTCTATCTATCTATCTATCTATCATCTATCTATCTATCTATCTATCATCTAGTTCTCTATTTATCTACCTATCTATCTATCTATCTATCTATCTATCTATCTATATATCTATCTATCATCTATCTATCTATATATCTTTATCATCTACCGCTCTCTCTCTCTCTCTCTCTCTCTCTCTCTCTCTCGCTCTCTCTCTATCATCTATCTATCTATCTATCTATCTCTCTATTTATCTATCTATCTCTCTCTATCTCTCTTGCTCTCTCTCTCTCTATCATCTATCTATCTATCTATCTATCTATCTATCTATCTATCTATCTATCTATCTATCTCTATCTATCTATCTCTATCCATATCTCTCTCTCTCTCTCTATCTATCTCTATCCATATATCTCTCTCTATCTATCTATCTATCTATCTATCTCTATCCATCTATCTATCTATCTATCTCTATCCTTATATCTATTTATCTATCTATCATCTATCTATCTATTTATCTATCTATCTCTCTATCATCTATCTAAAGCACCATTCTTGATATATATTTTGGATAACGTCCAATACATTTTTTTTTAGAAATTTACTCACAATATTTTATCACAAATAAAATCCACAGAAGAAAGAAAGAGGAATAAGAAGAAACAAAGAAAATTTACACCTAAACATCAGCAATGAATATTTTGAAATCCTGTTAATCAAACAAAAATATATAAGCAAAGTTATTGATTAAAGGGACATACAATTGCAAAAACAAACACAGCACATTTTATTATTGCACTGTTGCTCGCATACAACTATTTCTCTTGTAAGGTATATCCAGTCCACGGATCATCCATTACTTGTGGGATATTCTCCTTCCCAACAGGAAGGTGCAAGAGGACACCCACAGTAGAGCTGCTATATAGCTCCTCCCCTAACTGCCATACCCAGTCATTCTCTTGCAACTCTCAACAAAGAGGGAGGTAGTAAGAGGAAAGTGGTGATAGATAGTTAGTTTTTTCTTCAATCAAAAGTTTATTATTTTTAAATGGTACCGGAGTTGTACTATTTTATCTCAGGCAGCATTTAGAAGAAGAATCTGCCTGCGTTTTCTATGATCTTAGCAGAAGTAACTAAGATCCACTGCTGTTCTCACATATGTCTGAGGAGTGAGGTAACTTCAGAGGGAGAATGGCGTGCAGGTTATCCTGCAATGAGGTATGTGCAGTTTTAAGTTTTTCTAGGGATGGAATTGCTAGAAAATGCTGCTAATACCGGATTAATGTAAGTTAAGCCTAAATACAGTGATTTAATAGCGACTAGTATCAGGCTTACTATCAGAGATATATACTCTTATAAATGTGCAATATAAAACGTTTGCTGGCATGTTTAATCGTTTTTATATTTGCTTTGGTGATAAAACTTATTGTTGCCTAGTTTTTTCCACATGGCTGGCTTGATTTTTGCCTAGAAACAGTTTCCTGAGGCTTTCCACTGTTGTACTATGAGTGGGAGGGGCCTATTTTAGCGCTTTTTTGCGCAGTTAAAATTACAGACAGAGACATTCAGCTTCCCTCAGCAGTCCCCTGCATGTTATAGGACATCTCTGAAGGGCTCTAAAGGCTTCAAAAGTCGTTTATTAAGGAAGGTAGGACCACAGCTGAGCTGTGGCAGTTGTGACTGTTTAAAAAACGTTTATTTTGTTTTTTTGATCCCTTTTTTGCATTAAGGGGTTAATCATCCATTTGCAAGTGGGTGCAATGCTCTGCTAACCTATTACATACACTGTAAAAAATTTGTTTGAATTACTGCCTTTTTTCACTGTTTTTCCAATTTTGACAAAATTTGTTTCTCTTAAAGGCACAGTACCGTTTTTTATATTTGCTTGTTAACTTGATTTAAAGTGTTTTCCAAGCTTGCTAGTCTCATTGCTAGTCTGTATAAACATGTCTGACATAGAGGAAACTCCTTGTTCATTATGTTTAAAAGCCATGGTGGAACCCCATATGAGAATGTGTACTAAATGTATTGATTTCACTTTAAACAATAAAGATCAGCTTTTGTCTTTAAAAAATTTATCACCAGAGGATTCTGACGAGGGGGAAGTTATGCCGACTAACTCTCCCCACGTGTCAGACCCTTTGACTCCCGCTCAAGGGACTCACACTCAAATGGTGCCAAGTACATCAAGGACGCCCATAGCGATTACTTTACAAGACATGGCGGCAGTCATGGATAATACACTGTCAGCGGTATTAGCCAGACTACCTGAATTTAGAGGAAAGCGTGATAGCTCTGGTGTTAGGCGTAATACAGAGCATACAGACGCTTTAAGAGCCATGTCTGATACTGCCTCACAATATGCAGAAGCTGAGGAAGGAGAGCTTCAGTCTGTGGGTGATATCTCTGACTCAGGGAAACCTGATTCTGATATTTCTACTTTTAAATTTAAGCTTGAAAACCTCCGTGTTTTGCTTAGGGAGGTTTTAGCTGCTCTGAATGACTGTGACACAATTGCAGTGCCAGAGAAATTGTGTAGACTGGATAAATACTTTGCAGTGCCGGTGTGTACTGAGGTTTTTCCAATACCTAAAAGGTTTACAGAAATTATTAATAAAGAGTGGGATAGACCCGGTGTGCCGTTTTCCCCCCCTCCTATTTTTAGAAAAATGTTTCCCATAGACGCCACCACACGGGACTTATGGCAAATGGTCCCTAAGGTGGAGGGAGCAGTTTCTACTTTAGCAAAGCGTACTACTATCCCTGTCGAGGATAGTTGTGCTTTTTCAGATCCTATGGATAAAAAATTAGAGGGTTACCTTGAGAAAATGTTTATTCAACAAGGTTTTATCTTGCAGCCCCTTGCATGCATTGCTCCTGTCACTGCTGCTGCGGCGTTCTGGTTTGAGTCTCTGGAAGAGGCTTTACAGACAACGACTCCTTTGGAGGACATACTTAACAAGCTTAGAGCACTTAAGCTAGCTAATTCTTTTGTTTCTGATGCCATTGTTCATTTGACAAAACTAACGGCTAAGAATTCTGGATTTGCCATCCAGGCGCGTAGGGCTCAAATCTTGGTCAGCTGAAGTGACTTCAAAGTCTAAACTACTTAACATTCCCTTCAAGGGGCAGACCCTATTCGGGCCTAGTTTGAAGGAAATTATTGCTGACATTACTGGAGGTAAAGGTCATGCCCTTCCTCAGGACAGGTCCAAATCAAGGGCCAAACAGTCTAATTTTCGTGCCTTTCGAAACTTCAAGGCAAGTGCAGCATCAACTTCCTCTGCTACAAAACAAGAGGGAACTTTTGCTCAGTCCAAGACGGCCTGGAAACCTAACCAGTCCTGGAACAAAGGCAAGCAGGCCAAAAAGACGTCTGCTGCCTCTAAGACAGCATGAAGGAATGGCCCCCTATCCAGTAACGGATCTAGTAGGGGGCAGACTTTCTCTCTTTGCCCAGGCGTGGGCAAGAGATGTTCAGGATCCCTGGGCGTTGGAGATTATATCTCAGGGGTATCTTCTGGACTTCAAGGCTTCTCCTCCACAAGGGAGATTTCACCTTTCATGATTATCTGTCAACCAGATAAAGAAAGAGGCATTCTTACACTGTGTGCAAGACCTTCTAGTTATGGGAGTAATCCATCCAGTTCCAAAGGAGGAACAGGGACAGGGTTTTTACTCAAATCTGTTTGTGGTTCCCAAAAAAGAGGAACCTTCAGACCAATCTTGGATCTAAAGATCTTAAACAAATTCCTCAGAGTTCCATCATTCAAAATGGAAACTATTCGGACCATCCTTCCTATGATCCAGGAGGGTCAATATATGACTACGGTGGATCCAAAGGATGCTTACCTCCACATTACCAGTTTGTGGCTCTTCCCTTCGGGTTAGCTACAGCCCCAAGAATTTTTACAAAGGTTCTGGGGTCGCTTCTGGCGGTCCTAAGGTCGCGGGGCATAGCAGTGGCCCCTTATCTAGACGACATCCTGATACAGGCGTCAAATTTCCAAATTGCCAAGTTCCATACGGACATAGTTCTGGCATTTCTGAGATCGCACGGGTGGAAAGTGAACGAGGAAAAGAGTTCTCTGTCCACACTCACAAGAGTCTCCTTTCTAGGGACTCTGATAGATTCTGTAGAAATGAAAATTTACCTGACGGAGTCCAGGTTATCAAAACTTCTAAATTATTGCCGTGTTCTCCATTCTATTCCGCGCCCTTCGGTGGCTCAGTGCATGGAGGTAATGGGCTTAATGGTAGCGGCAATGGACATAGTTCCGTTTGCGCGCCTACATCTCAGACCGCTGCAACTATGCATGCTCAGTCAGTGGAATGGGGATTACACAGATTTGTCCCCTCTACTAAATCTGGATCAAGAGACCAGAGATTCTCTTCTCTGGTGGCTATCTCGGGTCCATCTGTCCAAAGGTATGACCTTTCGCAGGCCAGATTGGACAATTGTAACGACAGATGCCAGCCTTCTAGGTTGGGGTGCAGTCTGGAACTCCCTGAAGGCTCAGGGATCGTGGACTCAGGAGGAGAAACTCCTCCCAATAAATATTCTGGAATTGAGGGCAATATTCAATGCTCTCCAGGCTTGGCCTCAGTTAGCAACCCTGAGGTTCATCACATTTCAGTCGGACAACTTCTCGACTGTGGCTTACATCAACCATCAAGGGGGAACAAGGAGTTCCTTAGCGATGTTAGAAGTCTCCAAAATAATTCGCTGGGCAGAGAAACACTCTTGCCACCTATCAGCGATCCATATCCCAGGTGTAGAGAACTGGGAGGCGGATTTTCTAAGTCGTCAGACTTTTCATCCGGGGGAGTGGGAACTCCATCCGGAGGTGTTTGCTCAATTGATTCGTTGTTGGGGCAAACCAGAATTGGATCTCATGGCGTCTCGCCAGAACACCAAGCATCCTTATTACGGATCCAGGTCCAGGGACCCGGAAGCGACGCTGATAGATGCTCTAGCAGTGCCTTGGTCTTTCAACCTGGCTTACGTGTTTCCACCGTTTCCTCTGCTCCCTCGACTGATTGCCAAAATCAAGCAGGAGAGAGCATCAGTGATTTTGATAGCGCCTGCGTGGCCACGCAGGACCTGGTATGCAGACCTAGTTCCATACGGACATAGTTCTGGCATTTCTGAGATCGCACGGGTGGAAAGTGAACGAGGAAAAGAGTTCTCTGTCCACACTCACAAGAGTCTCCTTTCTAGGGACTCTGATAGATTCTGTAGAAATGAAAATTTACCTGACGGAGTCCAGGTTATCAAAACTTCTAAATTATTGCCGTGTTCTCCATTCTATTCCGCGCCCTTCGGTGGCTCAGTGCATGGAGGTAATGGGCTTAATGGTAGCGGCAATGGACATAGTTCCGTTTGCGCGCCTACATCTCAGACCGCTGCAACTATGCATGCTCAGTCAGTGGAATGGGGATTACACAGATTTGTCCCCTCTACTAAATCTGGATCAAGAGACCAGAGATTCTCTTCTCTGGTGGCTATCTCGGGTCCATCTGTCCAAAGGTATGACCTTTCGCAGGCCAGATTGGACAATTGTAACGACAGATGCCAGCCTTCTAGGTTGGGGTGCAGTCTGGAACTCCCTGAAGGCTCAGGGATCGTGGACTCAGGAGGAGAAACTCCTCCCAATAAATATTCTGGAATTGAGGGCAATATTCAATGCTCTCCAGGCTTGGCCTCAGTTAGCAACCCTGAGGTTCATCACATTTCAGTCGGACAACTTCTCGACTGTGGCTTACATCAACCATCAAGGGGGAACAAGGAGTTCCTTAGCGATGTTAGAAGTCTCCAAAATAATTCGCTGGGCAGAGAAACACTCTTGCCACCTATCAGCGATCCATATCCCAGGTGTAGAGAACTGGGAGGCGGATTTTCTAAGTCGTCAGACTTTTCATCCGGGGGAGTGGGAACTCCATCCGGAGGTGTTTGCTCAATTGATTCGTTGTTGGGGCAAACCAGAATTGGATCTCATGGCGTCTCGCCAGAACACCAAGCATCCTTATTACGGATCCAGGTCCAGGGACCCGGAAGCGACGCTGATAGATGCTCTAGCAGTGCCTTGGTCTTTCAACCTGGCTTACGTGTTTCCACCGTTTCCTCTGCTCCCTCGACTGATTGCCAAAATCAAGCAGGAGAGAGCATCAGTGATTTTGATAGCGCCTGCGTGGCCACGCAGGACCTGGTATGCAGACCTAGTGGACATGTCATCCTTTCCACCTTGGACTCTGCCTTTGAGACGAGACCTTCTACTTCAAGGTCCTTTCAATCATCCAAATCTAATTTCTCTGAGACTGACTGCATGGAGATTGAACGCTTGATTTTATCAAAGCATGGCTTCTCCGAGTCTGTTATTGATACCTTAATACAGGCACGAAAGCCTGTTACCAGGAAAATTTACCATAAGATATGGCGTAAATATCTTTATTGGTGTGAATATGTTACTCATGGAGTAAGGTTAGGATTCCTAGGATATTATCTTTTCTCCAAGAGGGTTTGGAGAAAGGATTATCAGCTAGTTCTTTGAAGGGACAGATCTCTGCACTGTCTATTCTTTTGCACAAGCGTCTGGCGGATGTTCCAGACGTTCAGGCGTTTTGTCAGGCGTTGGTTAGAATCAAGCCTGTGTTTAAACCTGTTGCTCCCCCATGGAGCTTAAATTTGGTTCTTAAAGTTCTTCAAGGGGTTCCGTTTGAACCTCTTCATTCCATAGATATCAAGCTTTTATCTTGGAAAGTTCTTTTTTTGATGGCTATTTCCTCGGCTCGTAGAGTCTCTGAGTTATCTGCTTTACAATGCGATTCTCCTTATCTGATCTTCCATGCAGATAAGGTAGTTCTGCGTACAAAACCTGGGTTTTTGCCTAAGGTAGTATCTAATAAGAATATCAATCAAGAGATTGTTGTTCCATCATTATGTCCTAACCCTTCTTCAAAGAAGGAATGTCTTTTACATAATCTGGACGTGGTTCGTGCTTTAAAGTTTTACTTACAAGCTACTAAAGATTTTCGTCAAACATCTGCTTTGTTTGTGGTTTACTCTGGACAGAGGAGAGGTCAAAAGGCTTCGGCAACCTCTCTTTCTTTTTGGCTAAGAAGCATAATCCGCTTTGCCTATGAGACTGTTGGACAGCAGCCTCCTGAAAGGATTACAGCTCATTCTACTAGAGCTGTGGCTCCACTTGGGCCTTTAAAAATGAGGCTTCTGTTGAACAGATTTGCAAGGCGGCGACTTGGTCTTCGCTTCATACTTTTTCAAAATTCTACAAATTTGATACTTTTACTTCTTCGGAGGCTATTTTTGGGAGAAAGGTTCTACAGGCAGTGGTGCCTTCCGTTTAAGTACCTGCCTTGTCCCTCCCTTCATCCGTGTACTTTAGCTTTGGTATTGGTATCCCACAAGTAATGGATGATCCGTGGACTGGATACACCTTACAAGAAAAAACACAATTTATGCTTACCTGATAAATTTATTTCTCTTGTGGTGTATCCAGTCCACGGCCCGCCCTGTCATTTTCAGGCAGGTCAAAATTTAGATTTAAACTACAGTCACCACTGCACCCTATGGTTTCTCCTTTCTCGGCTTGTTTCGGTCGAATGACTGGATATGGCAGTTAGGGGAGGAGCTATATAGCAGCTCTGCTGTGGGTGTCCTCTTGCAACTTCCTTTTGGGAAGGAGAATATCCCACAAGTAATGGATGATCCGTGGACTGGATACACCACAAGAGAAATAAATTTATCAGGTAAGCATAAATTGTTTTTTTTTACTACCTGCAAAGGGGGTTGCCATCAGCTCCAGAGCAGCAATGCACTACTGTGAGCTAGCTGAGCACACCCGGTGAGCCAATGACAAGAGGCATATGTGTGTAGTCACCAATAAGCAGCTACCTCCCAGCTGTGCATTGCTGCTTTTGAGCACATTTAGGTATGCCTTTCAACAAAGGATATCAAGTAAACAAAGCAAATTAGATAAGAGAAGTAAATTGAAAAATTCTTTAAAATGACATGCTCTATCTGAATCATGAAAGTTTAAATGTGACTTTCATGCCCCTTTAATTAGTAATATTAGTTACACAAACCTGTACACACACAGATCAAACCAGAAAGCTCACTTACAGCCTTGGTTTTCCTAGGTCAGTCTTGGGGGTCAATTTATCATTGCGTCAACACGCTCGCCAGACATCGCTGCCGCTAACTTACATATGACACCCTTATTTATAAAAACACATTTCGAAAACACGCACGGCAAATCCGACGCGATGAGCATCGGACTGAGCATCGGACATTTGATAAATAAGAGTCTTCGATGTCACGAATATCCTAATTTATCTAATTTTTGTCCCTTGCATTTTACTCTTCTTATTGCAACTTTATTCATACTATTTGTACATATCTCTGTTAATATACTCATTGATATATATTTTATATATAAAAAAATGATATATATATATATATATATATATATATATAGAGAGAGAGAGACATATATATATATATAGATATAATTCCAAAAATGCATGCACTCGCTGGGTTTGTGCAAAAAGTGCTTTATTGGCACATTAGAAAATCAGTGACGTTTTGGGGATCAATCCCCCCTTCATCATACTAAGTGAAATTGTGAGAAACAAACAGTGTATATAACAGGTGTTAACCCCACCCCCAATCAGAGAAGAACAGTCCATAAATGTCAAGATGTGAAACATATGCATAATAAACACAGAAACCAAAAACTTATGCATACTTTCTGTACTAACCAGTACAATTAGTGAACAAACTTAGAGTCATCAATTTAAGCAGGGCTGTATATGTGCAAAAAAATAATTAAATACATAGGTGTGTACATGAAATAAATTCCATATGAGCGCTCTCATTTATAATTAAGGAAATGGCATGATCGTATATGATGGATATAACATAAATCAGTTCAGACTTCATATATCTACATGTGGTATATTAGAAACAATTAATTAACTAAATTTAGTGAAGATAAACTCACTCTAGATAATAACATCGCCATACTGCACCGAAGACGCCACACGTGTGAGTGGTGGGTGTAAATATCAGGAGGACAACAAACGTCACAGACTGAAACAACCAATCAGGTCATTACTGTGTGGTACACGCCAGTCAGGTTAGCCAAAGATTCTCTGTGTGTGTGTGATGGGTGTTGCTAATAACGTCATCATGAAGATGGAACGAAGTAACCTATCAGTCAATGCGTGTATATGGGCGTTGCTAGTAGCATTATCATGTGGGATGAAACGAAAAAGCCCATCAGCCAATACCTAAAATGTAAATATACAGACATTAGTAAATATTCAGGCATGTTAGTAAATACGGATCCAAAAGGAACACAAACCATCACTGACATGTAAATTCTACAAACAACTGAAAGATAAAGACATCATGCAGAAATGTAACAGGCCAAAAACAGACACTCAATTCATTTCATTTCAGCAATCAGAGTATACATACACTCCACACTATGATAACAAGTGATGTGGAGCTAAATCATTTATGAGCATTGATAAGCATTTATAAGCTATAGGCACAGCCAGTGGGGACAACTAGAAAAAAGTTGGTTAATAGTTACTAGTGAATAGAAATGGAATTATATCAAGGTACATTCTAGAGATATATTTTCAAGGATATATGCCTACTATTATAGAGACAAAGCTTATCGTTGCCACAATATAACAATTATCTGACCTAAGGTCGTGCAGGGTTGTTCACCACCTCTCACTAATGATCATTAGGTAAAAATATGGGATGTGCACCCTCAGTGCCATTACCACAATATTATCAACGTTAAGGTAGTCATCTGGTGGCTAATCACAAAAACTAGTAGTACTGCTATGATGAATTCTCACATATTGGTGGTCAAATAATCATCTGGCTATGATCTACATATGGTGCTCTACATAGGGGACTTACAAAGCTAGGCAGTGGAAAAATTAGGTACATATAGTCTATTTATTGTCAACCTAACTAAATTCTCCAACTATCGAGTATCCTAGCACTCTGAATAGATACAATGTATAGGGACGCCAATCTACAGACAGGTTCCATATGCAACATCTAATCTGCTAGTGGAAATGATGCAACCAACTTATGTTATAAAAAGCACTGCCAATCTATCTGGTGGTTCAGTCCATTAGGGTAAAGGGTTCTTAATTTAAAGATCCACTTTGATCCCTTTTGTAGAGGACGTTGATTTCTGTCCCCTTCTCTCCTTAGAGGCGGTACATGGTCGATAAGAATGAATTTGAGGTCGCTCACTGTATGTTTTTATTTCATAAAGTGCTTAGCCACCGGTAATTCACTTTTCTGTTTTTCAATAGCTTCTCAAATTGAATGTCTGTGATTGGCCAACCGGGTGCGAATAGTATTGCTAGTTTTTCCCACGTAAAATTGTCCACAGGTGCAGTTCAAAAGATATACGACATGTTTAGTGGTACATGTAAGATAGAACTTGATATCAAATCTCCGGTTCGTAAAGGGATGTCTAAACTGAGTTCCTTGGATCATGGAGTTACATGTGGTGCAGCCTAGACATTTGTAACAGCCCTTCTTGTTACGTAACCAGTTTTTTGGTAACAGTGTTCCGGATCTTTCAGCATTAGCTGTTCTCTAAGGGATCTACCCTTTCTAAATACGATCATAGGTGGTCCATAATCTTTAAAGGGTAGTGTTGATAACTTATCCGTTTCTTTCTAATAAAAATACAGAGGATAAATGGATAATATTTAAAAATTTGTTAAATAAATATACATATCAATACATACCATATGGTTATAAAAATAAAAATAAAAAAACTAAGCCGTTATGGCTAAATAAAAATGTGTTAAAAGAAATTAGGAAAAAACGTAGGGCATTTAAATTATTAAAAGAAAATAGTACAGACTCAGCATACAATATTTATAAGGAATGTAACAAAGCATGCAAAAAAGCAATCAAATTAGCCAAAATTGAAAATGAAAAATTAATTGCCAAGGATTCTAAGTCTAACCCTAAAAGGTTCTTTAAGTACATAAATAGCAAAAAGTCTAAGAAGGATAATATAGGTACATTAAAATGTGTGGAGGGTAGCATGATAAATAATGACAGGGAGAAGGCTGAGGTACTAAACCAGTTTTTTTCTTCAGTATACACAAGAGAGGAACCATTGAATGATACTTTGGAACAGAATAGAACATGCCAGTCCATACCACTAACTGGGTTTTGTTTAGAGGATATCAGGAAAAAACTAAAAAATATTAAGGTAAATAAAACTCCAGGCCCAGATGGAATACACCCAAGGGTGTTAAGTGAACTTAGCACTGTTATAGACAAACCTTTACTCTTAATTTTTCAAGACTCATTATCCTCAGGCATGGTACCCCAGGATTGGCGTAAAGCTGATGTGGTGCCACTCTTCAAAAAGGGAAGCAGGGATGATCCAGGAAGCTATAGACCAGTTAGTCTGACATCAATAGTGGGGAAGATATTTGAAGGGATTATAAGGGATTATATTGATGAGCATATTCGTGTAAACAAGATTATGAGTTCTAATCAGCATGGCTTTAGGAGAAATAGATCATGTCAAACTAATCTAATTAGATTCTACGAGGAAGTAAGTAAAAATATAGATAAAGGGGAATCAGTTGATGTGATATACTTAGATTTTGCAAAGGTATTTGATACAGTGCCACATGAGAGATTAATGCACAAAATTAAGGGACTGGGAATAGCTGAAAATGTTAGCTCATGGATAAATAACTGGATAAAAGATAGGGAGCAACGAGTAGCAGTAAATGGATCATACTCAGATTGGACAAAGGTAATCAGTGGCGTCCCCCAGGGATCAGTACTGGGCCCTGTTCTTTTTAATATTTTTATAAATGACTTGGAGCAAGGATTAAATAGCGACATCTCTATTTTTGCAGATGATACTAAGTTAAGTAAGGTCATTAGGTCAGAGCAGGATGAACTCTCTTTGCAAAGGGATTTGCTAAAATTAGAACTATGGGCAAGTGAATGGAAAATGAGATTTAATACGGAAAAATGTAAGGTTCTACATTTTGGAAGTAAAAATAAGCAGGCTATGTATTTTTTAAATGGGACAAGACTTAGCCAAACACAGGAGGAAAGGGATTTGGGAGTAGTAATAGATAACAAGCTAAAGATGAGTGCACAATGCAGGGCAGCGGCTTCAAAGGCTAATAAGATACTAGCATGTATTAAAAGAGGCATTGATTCAAGGGAGGAAAGCATAATTCTGTCATTATATAAAGCCCTGGTAAGACCTCACCTTGAGTTTGGAGTGCAGTTCTGGGGACCGATTGCTAAAAAAGATATTGCAGAACTAGAAAAAGTTCAGAGAAGGGCCACAAAGCTAATAAGGGGATTGGAGAAATTAACCTATGAGGAGAGGCTAGCCAAACTGGGTCTGTTCTCTTTAGAAAAAAGGCGCTTGAGAGGTGACATGATTACTTTATATAAATATATTCAAGGCCCATATACAGAGATGGCAGAAGCTCTTTTTATTCCAAGAAAATTGGTTCTGACAAGAGGTCATAATTTAAGGTTGGAGGAAAGGAGATTTAATCTCCTGCAACGGAAACGTTTTTTCACTGTAAGAGCAATAAAATTGTGGAACTCATTACCAAAGGAGGTAGTGAATGCCAATACCATAGATACATTTAAAAATAGTCTGGATAAATTTCTGTATATAAACAAAATTCATGGATATGATTGCTAGTATTAAATGGGTCACATTTTAATGGGGTTATTTAAGCTTAACTGGAGCTTTTTGTAAGTATTTTAGATTTGTATAGGTTGAACTCGATGGACTTCAGTCTTTTTTCAACCTTATCTACTATAACTACTATAACTAATAGATCCAGGAATTCAATTTGTTCTCTATGGTACTTTAGCTTGAATTTCACTGGGTATTGGAGCATATTAAGCTTTTCAAACCAACATTCCAAGTCCTGAGCAGAACCATTCCATATGAAGAACAGGTCATCTATGTATCGCCGATACATAGACACCTGGGCCTCCATTACATATGCAGCGTCGCCCGCAAAAGCCGGCGATGCCAGATTTTACGTGATTTTGGTATTACATATACGGCGTAGCATACAAGTTACGCACGTATATTTCACCCTTCGGACGTATTTTTTTTACCCATAGACTAACATAGAACAGAAGCGTAATTTGGTATCCAATATACAGCGTAAGGACTTACGCGCGCAGAATTCAGAAAATCTACTTCATTCTCATCTCGCCACAAATTGCAGGCGCAGCAACCCTTGCACTGACTAAAAAACCAACGTAACTCTCTGAAGGCCTAACAAACGCATGCGTAATCACATACATATCAGCCGCAAATCTCAAACAGTTAAACCTCTTCTAAGCATTTATTATTCCTGCCCCTGCAAGTGTGTCAAACCAATCACAAACAGCACAACCTCTCAACCGGAAGCCTTAAAACACCTGGCAATGCACATCCTCATTAGCCAAGATGTTTCCCCTGCAATACGTATTGAGACAGCATCGTGGGGCACAAGGGGTGCTGGAAGCCCTACAAGCCCCTGTTGTTCAGGATATACCTGCTGATGCTATAGTTGCTGCTGAGGTCCCTGGTCATGGTGCTGTAGCCGTCCCTGCTCCTGCTGCTGCTGTCCCTGCTCCTCACGCTGCTGTCCCTGTTCCTGGTGCTGCCCCTGCTGCTGTTGTTGCTGCAGCTGGTCATAGAATTACATACTGCAGATTTCCACTGCATGTAAGTGAAACTACTACATCCCACCCCCCTTCCCTTAACCACCCTAATTACTGAAAATATCTAATTTGTTTAATTCATGTATAGGTCACTATGATTTATTGACTATCATTAAGAAGAATGAAAATGGATGTTTATACCTTATGTTCACATGTTCTGTAAATACATTATTATTTATATACATTGTATTTACAGTATATCCATGTGTCAATTTCTATTGGATGTGAGAAACCTTGATTTACATCTTATAATTGAATATTACTATATGTACCCTTCATACACAACTATGTGATGTGGTTTATAGAACATGAATATGTCATAAACATGATAATATTACCTTTTTTTGGCCATTTCCACACAGGTCTTATTATATGTTTTAACAATATTACTGTACTAAAACACACCTCACATGGATGTGGATGACAATTATATGGTAAATAACAGAGGACAAGATTTATGGTGAACTATAAGAATATTTATTTCTTTTTAGGCTTCTTGGATGAGGGAGCCGAGGTGACTATAGTGGATTTCCTTGTTCTCCTGGTTTGAGAAGATTCTGATGTTTCTGCTGGTGTGCTGGCCACAGATGATAGGCTGGAGGCAGTGTCCTGCTGGTGTGTAAAGTGCTCAAACAACACACCCAAGAGTTGATTTTCTTCTCGCCATCTATTGTCCATCTGCATCTGCATATCAGACAGAATTTGCATAATCTGTGACTGGTTTTGAACACTTCCACTTAATGATGCTGCCATGTCCCTCTGCAGCTCTATGCTACATTTGAAAAACCTCTCTTGGCTCCTGAAGAACCTCTCTTGGCTCCTGTGGAACCTCTCTTGGCCTCTTTGTCTGCTATCGGAGCTTGTTATGAGCCTCCTCTGGAGTGTAATGTATTCCTCACCCAGGGGAGAATACAATGCATCCACAGGCTCTTGAGCAGCAGGGCTTCTAGTTGCTTGAGGTGCAGGTTCAGCTGCATCTGCTGGTTCTGGTGGGGCAGGTTCAGCTGCATCTGCTGGTGCTTGAGTACTTTCTGCTATATTTTCATCTGTAGATGGTGGAGCTTGCCAAAGTGATGAGGATGGTGGAACTCGCCCAAGTGATGAGGATGGTGGAGCTCTCAGGGTTTATTGATAGTCCCACTGATGACCCGTGTGTGACCACTCAGCCTGTCCAGTTGTCACTTCTTGTGACATAGTCTGTGGGTAAAAGCCATGACTGCCATGAGATTGTGTTGGGGGGGGTAAATACATGGACCCTTTGTGGCTGTCTTGGCTCCCCCTCAAAGCCAAAAGAAGAATATTCCTCTGGCCAGGAATCTTGCCAGGGGTCATATGGCTATGGTGGTGGCATCACTCCCGGGTCCTCAACTGAAGCCATCCAACCATGCTCATGCCTGGGAGCATACTGTTCATGTGGTTGCCTGAAGACTGGTGGTGGTGGTGGTGGCATGCCTGTTTGTATCCTCGTGACAGGAGGTTCTGTGGAGGAGTCAAATGATGAGAGGGATTAGTACAGTCAGATATATGTCCATGTGGGCATACAATGTACATTGATACATGCTAGGGCCTATACTGATTCTCATGTCAAACTCTATAACATGCATCTGCACATTCTGATTTGTTCTATGAGGGATTTGAATATGCACAGTATACAGGTATGTGTTTCATACAATAGTTATGTGTACATGTCAATGATGGAAAAAATTTGTTATTTAAAGTGAAAGTAAACTTAGCTCTTCAGCTCTGCAGATTTACATAAATCCTTAAAAAACAACAGCACTTTCATTCATGATATTTTTTAATTGTGTACATAAATACCCTTTTCGCCGCATTTAACCGCATATTTTTGGCATCTTCAATTCAGCCCGTTGCAGATGAGTCAGTTTATTTCCTGGTCACGTTTTTTGCAGTTACCAATTGACTTTCTGGCCGATCGGCGGCCAGAAAGCTACGTCACAGCCTGCCCGCATCGAATGCGCATGCGTGGAGTCCAATATAAGCACGGTGATGTCAGTCGCGCGTTCACAATTCGCGCATGCGCATTCCTGACGATCATTTGCTGCCAAGATTTTCAGCGTCCTAGCCAAACAGTTTGACGCATGCGCGTTTTCAATAGGGGATGAGAAAGTTCGCATGCGCATTTGTACGCCGATCGCCGATTAGCGCAATAGATCACAAAATCGTGAACGAGCTTTCAAGCCTACGTGTAGAGCGGGTGGGACCGCTCTATACGTAATGAATACAAAATCCAGGAAGAGGAGGGTGGGAGGAGTAAAGCCAAGAACGGTAGGGAAATAAATAATAGAAATATAAACAATTAGATTGAAGTAAACGGAAAAAAAAACATGCGAAAATGTTATATTTCACCTATAGATTATTATGATATATTGCAATGAGGAATAATTTACTTTCACTTTAAGTGACACTATGGTCACACAATTTACTTTAGCCTGATGTAGGCACAGAACCTGCTTTATTGAGCTAAAAGTATTGTGATGGCTATAGTGTCCATTTACTAAAAACTCTACATGTGGCTTGTGGCCTGTGTTACTCTGAGACATGTTAGTATTGCACTATTCCACCTCATATCATGAATTGCATTGTGTTAAGTAGCATTAATGTCAAATATAATTGTAGATGTTTTTGTTAGTAGGCCAAATACCATGCTCCTCATTGTGTACATGAATGTGTGATATTAAAGGATATTATATCTCAAATACATATAATACTGGTGTGTGGGATGTTACTCACCAGCATGATGTGCTGTGATTGCAGCCCCTGAGTAACAAGGCCCTGGAAGTCCACGGTTTGCTGTGATACTCAGGGACCTGCGTATCATCTCCTGCCAGGTGTTATACTCTATGTCCAGGGATAGACCACCGCCTGTTCCCCTCTGGTGCATAGCTTCCTGCCCCATCTTTTCTTTGACCCACCTCTTGCAGTCATTCCACCGCTTTTTCATGCCCTCAACAGTCCTCCTCTGGGGGGCCACACTGTTGACGGCATCCTCTACCGCCAACCATGCAGTTTTTCTCCTTTTGGCACTGCCTTTGCCCTTCTCCTGTCCAAAGAGGGCACTGTAATTGTCCATGATGGCCTGGACTAGGGCAACATTTTTCTCAAATGAGAAGTTGGGACATCTCAACCTCTCATCCTCCATGGACACCTGGATTGCTCCCTGTGATGTCCCTGGTGTGGGTTCCTCCCTATCCTCTCCCTCCTCCCCCCTTCTGTCCACATGTGCACCCTCTGTCCTTCTCCTAGATGTACCTGGTCTCTGGGGCTCTCGGGCATCTCCCCTCCCATCATCCCTTCTAGCTCTCCCTCTCCCCACTCCACTTACTCCCTGACGGGGACCCCACGGCTCCTCCAGTCCTCTTCAATACTCCTCTCCCTGCCACTCCTCTCCCCTCCTCCCCTCCGCCCTACCGCTCCCTGCCATCCTCAGCCTATCACACTGTAAAATTGAAATAAAATGTGTGAGGTGTTAGAAAAAAAGTGTGGTGTATTTTGTATATGTATGTATGCAAAATGTGTGCAATATGTAAAAATATGTGTAAGTGTACAAGCTTAATCAAACAACAATGCGACCTAACTAACTCCTCTGTTTGCGCCTCTCTCTCTACTCTGACTAATCCTCCACTCCATTGTAGTGTACTGTAGTTCAAAGAACAATCCAAGCACACTGAAGAAAATGGCGGCTGCGCATGGGTTTATATATGAATTTTGAATAGCATAATTACGTGTCGCATTTATTTGAAATTGCGGTTAATTTTTACGAGTGTTAGCCTAATTTGCATAAAACTACTCTTTATTGACACTTTCCGTGGTCAAAATACTGGCGTAAGTTACTTGCGACGACTAAAATGTGTATTTGCGCACATTTCAGAAGATCGCCAATTTATCCTACTTACACCAGTTCAGCATCTAACGGCGCAGTATATGTAATACCCCGATGTGCGAGGTGAAATTACTTGCGGCGCAGGTTTCCACGCTTGCGCCGAAACCTGCGCCGTATATTTGATTGTGCCCCTGGGGTTTGTCAACAATCTTCATGATCTCAACTTCATATTCCTCCATGAAAATGTTGGCGTACGATGGGGCTATGTTAGACCCCATCACCATTCCTGATGTTTGAAAGTAGTAGTTAGTTTAAAAATTGAAAAAATTATCTCTAGGCAGCATCTCACTATGTCCAACAAAACATCAATGGGAGGACCAATATATGGTGTTCTGAGTAGAGATTTCTGTACTGCTCATATTCCCAAATCATGAGGAATAATTGTGTACAAACTATTCACGTCTGCTGTCACTAGTAAGCTGTTAGGTTCCAACAAATATTGTCCATTCAACAGTTCCTCAATTAATTGGGAATAATCTCTCAGAAAGGAGGACATCCTCATCACGCATTCGCCCCGCAGATAAAGGCAGGGCTGTTGTGATTTTGAATTATCAACAGTATATAGATGAAATCTGTGATCAATTGGCTGATTCACAAGTCTATCATAAGTTGGATAGAAATCCTACTAAGATATTCCAGAAGACCATTGACGGGTTGCTGAGGAAAGCACTCCAGGATGGATATATCAATGATAACACCTTTAAATATTTTAATACTGAGAACCCCATCCGTCCGATTCTATGCACCAAAACCAAAGGATAAGAATTCCATCCTATTTGCAAAAAGTGCCCATCCACGAAGTCTGATAAACTCTATTCCAAAAGCTCAGCTACTAAGAACCATACATAATAATACAGACCCTATTAAGAAACAGATCCAGGTGGAAGATATGGGTAGTCGCTTTATCCAAAAGGATATTCTAGCACTGAGATTGGCAAACTATGCATAGAAATGCAGCATTTAACACAAATTGATGTACTCTCAGCACAGAAGACAATGATGAGGAATAATGATGAAAATGAAAAGGTTAAGAAATTACTCTTCACCACGGAATATTCCCCTGATAAAAGAAACTTTAACAATGACCTTAAATGCCATTGGACAGTTATGAATACTGATCCAACACTACCCTTAAAAGATTATGGACCACCTATGATCGCATTTAGAAAGGGTAGTTCCCTTACGGCTAGATTTAGAGTTCGGCGGTAAAAGGGCTGTTAACGCTCCGCGGGTTTTTTTCTGGCCGCACCATAAATTTAACTCTGGTATCGAGAGTTCAAACAAATGCTGCGTTAGGCTCCAAAAAAGGAGCGTAGAGCATTTTTACCGCAAATGCAACTCTCGATACCAGAGTTGCTTACGGACGCGGCCGGCATCAAAAACGTGCTCGTGCACGATTCTCCCATAGGAAACAATGGGGCTGTTTGAGCTGAAAAAAAACCTAACACCTGCAAAAAAGCAGCGTTCAGCTCCTAACGCAGCCCCATTGTTTCCTATGGGGAAACACCTCCTAAGTCTGCACCTAACACCCTAACATGTACCCCGAGTCTAAACACCCCTAACCTTACACTTATTAACCCCTAATCTGCCGCCCCCGCTATCGCTGACCCCTGCATTACACTTTTAACCCCTAATCTGCCGCTCCGTAAACCGCCGCCACCTACGTTATCCCTATGTACCCCTAATCTGCTGCCCTAACATCGCCGACCCCTATGTTATATTTATTAACCCCTAATCTGCCCCCCACAACGTCGCCGACACCTACCTACACTTATTAACCCCTAATCTGCCGAGCGGACCTGAGCGCTACTATAATAAAGTTATTAACCCCTAATCCGCCTCACTAACCCTATCATAAATAGTATTAACCCCTAATCTGCCCTCCCTAACATCGCCGACACCTACCTTCAATTATTAACCCCTAATCTTCCGACCGGAGCTCACCGCTATTCTAATAAATGTATTAACCCCTAAAGCTAAGTCTAACCCTAACACTAACACCCCCCTAAGTTAAATATAATTTTTATCTAACGAAATAAATTAACTCTTATTAAATAAATAATTCCTATTTAAAGCTAAATACTTACCTGTAAAATAAATCCTAATATAGCTACAATATAAATTATAATTATATTATACCTATTTTAGGATTAATATTTATTTTACAGGCAACTTTGTAATTATTTTAACCAGGTACAATAGCTATTAAATAGTTAAGAACTATTTAATAGTTACCTAGTTAAAATAATTACAAATTTACCTGTAAAATAAATCCTAACCTAAGATATAATTAAACCTAACACTACCCTATCAATAAAATAATTAAATAAACTACCTACAATTACCTACAATTAACCTAACAATACACTATCAATAAATTAATTAAACACAATTGCTACAAATAAATAAAATTAAATAAACTATCTAAAGTACAAAAAATAAAAAAGAACTAAGTTACAGAAAATAATAAAATATTTACAAACATAAGAAAAATATTACAACAATTTTAAACTAATTACACCTACTCTAAGCCCCCTAATAAAATAACAAAGCCCCCCAAAATAAAAAATTCCCTACCCTATTCTAAAATACAAATATTACAAGCTCTTTTACCTTACCAGCCCTGAACAGGGCCCTTTGCGGGGCATGCCCCAAGAATTTCAGCTCTTTTGCCTGTAAAAAAAAACATACTATACCCCCCCCCCAACATTACAACCCACCACCCACATACCCCTAATCTAACCCAAACCCCCCTTAAATAAACCTAACACTACCCCCCTGATGATCTTCCTACCTTGTCTTCACCATGCCAGGTTCACCGATCCGTCCTGGCTCCAAGATCTTCATCCAAGCCAAGCGGGGGCTAGACATCCACTGAAGAAGTCCAGAAGAGGGTCCAAAGTCTTCCTCCTATCCGGCAAGAAGAGGACATCCGGACCGGCAAACATCTTCTCCAAGCGGCATCTTCTATCTTCTTCCATCCGATGACGACCGGCTCCATCTTGAAGACCTCCAGCGCGGATCCATCCTCTTCTTCCGACGACTAGACGACGAATGACGGTTCCTTTAAGGGACGTCATCCAAGATGGCGTCCCTCGAATTCCGATTGGCTGATAGGATTCTATCAGCCAATCGGAATTAAGGTAGGAATTTTCTGATTGGCTGATGGAATCAGCCAATCAGAATATAGTTCAATCCGATTGGCTGATCCAATCAGCCAATCAGATTGAGCTCGCATTCTATTGGCTGTTCCGATCAGCCAATAGAATGCGAGCTCAATCTGATTGGCTGATTGGATCAGCCAATCGGATTGAACTTGATTCTGATTGGCTGATTCCATCAGCCAATCAGAAAATTCCTACCTTAATTCCGATTGGCTGATAGAATCCTATCAGCCAATCGGAATTCGAGGGACGCCATCTTGGATGACGTCCCTTAAAGGAACCGTCATTCGTCGTCTAGTCGTCGGAAGAAGAGGATGGATCCGCGCTGGAGGTCTTCAAGATGGAGCCGGTCGTCATCGGATGGAAGAAGATAGAAGATGCCGCTTGGAGAAGATGTTTGCCGGTCCGGATGTCCTCTTCTTGCCGGATAGGAGGAAGACTTTGGACCCTCTTCTGGACTTCTTCAGTGGATGTCTAGCCCCCGCTTGGCTTGGATGAAGATCTTGGAGCCAGGACGGATCGGTGAACCTGGCATGGTGAAGACAAGGTAGGAAGATCATCAGGGGGGTAGTGTTAGGTTTATTTAAGGGGGGTTTGGGTTAGATTAGGGGTATGTGGGTGGTGGGTTGTAATGTTGGGGGGGGGGGTATAGTATGTTTTTTTTTACAGGCAAAAGAGCTGAAATTCTTGGGGCATGCCCCGCAAAGGGCCCTGTTCAGGGCTGGTAAGGTAAAAGAGCTTGTAATATTTGTATTTTAGAATAGGGTAGGGAATTTTTTATTTTGGGGGGCTTTGTTATTTTATTAGGGGGCTTAGAGTAGGTGTAATTAGTTTAAAATTGTTGTAATATTTTTCTTATGTTTGTAAATATTTTATTATTTTCTGTAACTTAGTTCTTTTTTATTTTTTGTACTTTAGATAGTTTATTTAATTTTATTTATTTGTAGCAATTGTGTTTAATTAATGTATTGATAGTGTAGTGTTAGGTTAATTGTAGGTAATTGTAGGTAGTTTATTTAATTATTTTATTGATAGGGTAGTGTTAGGTTTAATTATATCTTAGGTTAGGATTTATTTTACAGGTAAATTTGTAATTATTTTAACTAGGTAACTATTAAATAGTTCTTAACTATTTAATAGCTATTGTACCTGGTTAAAATAATTACAAAGTTGCCTGTAAAATAAATATTAATCCTAAAATAGCTATAATATAATTATAATTTATATTGTAGCTATATTAGGATGTATTTTACAGGTAAGTATTTAGCTTTAAATAGGAATTATTTATTTAATAAGAGTTAATTTATTTCGTTAGATAAAAATTATATTTAACTTAGGGGGGTGTTAGTGTTAGGGTTAGACTTAGCTTTAGGGGTTAATACATTTATTAGAATAGCGGTGAGCTCCGGTCGGCAGATTAGGGGTTAATAATTGAAGGTAGGTGTCGGCGATGTTAGGGAGGGCAGATTAGGGGTTAATACTATTTATGATAGGGTTAGTGAGGCGGATTAGGGGTTAATAACTTTATTATAGTAGCGCTCAGGTCCGCTCGGCAGATTAGGGGTTAATAAGTGTAGGTAGGTGTCGGCGACGTTGTGGGGGGCAGATTAGGGGTTAATAAATATAATATAGGGGTCGGCGATGCTAGGGGTAGCAGATTAGGGGTACATAGGGATAACGTAGGTGGCGGCGATTTGCGGTCGGAAGATTAGGGGTTAATTATTTTAAGTAGCTTGCGGCGACGTTGTGGGGGGCAAGTTAGGGGTTAATAGATATAATACAGGGGTCGGCGGTGTTAGGGGCAGCAGATTAGGGGTACATAAGTATAACGTAGGTGGCGGTCGGCAGATTAGGGGTTAAAAATTTTAATCGAGTGGCGGCGATGTGGGGGGACCTCGGTTTAGGGGTACATAGGTAGTTTATGGGTGTTAGTGTACTTTAGGGTACAGTAGTTAAGAGCTTTATAAACCGGCGTTAGCCAGAAAGCTCTTAACTCCTGCTATTTTCAGGCGGCTGGAATCTTGTCGTTAGAGCTCTAACGCTCACTGCAGAAACGACTCTAAATACCAGCGTTAGAAAGATCCCATTGAAAAGATAGGCTACGCAAATGGCGTAGGGGGATCTGCGGTATGGAAAAGTCGCGGCTGAAAAGTGAGCGTTAGACCCTTTAATCACTGACTCCAAATACCAGCGGGCGCCCAAAACCAGCGTTAGGAGCCTCTAACGCTGGTTTTGACGGCTACCGCCGAACTCTAAATCTAGGCCTTAGAGACCAGCTAATGCTGACAGATCCAGAACACTGTTACCAAAAAAACTGGTTAAGTAACAAGAAGAAGGGCTGTTACAAATGTCTAGGCTGCACCACGTGTAACTCCATGATCCAAGGGACTCAGCTTAGACATCCCCACACGAACCAGAGAACCAGAGATTTGATATCAAGTTCTATCTTACATGTACCACTACACATGTCGTATATCTTTTGAATTGCACCTGTGGACAATTTTACGAGGGAAAAACTAGCGATAATATTCGCACCCGGATGGCCAATCACAGATAAATTTGAGAAGCCATTGAAAACAGAAAAGTAAACATCGACAGGCTTACGGAGGTGGGAGGAGCGGTGGCAGACGCGTGAAATCTTAGTCCTTGGTTTGTTTAATACACCCGCTATCATCATCCACCATGATCGTTTCTGCCATTGGTGTGGTGCGAACGCCTACACCGGCTTGCTGCTGTGCAGACAGTGAAGAGCCAGCAGCTGACAGCGGAAGCCCCTCTAAGCCATCTGGCCCAGTCGCTGGGGCCACAGCTTGTTTTCTGTTCCTCTTTGGAGGATTTTGCATCAGCACTACCGAATGTGGCAGACATAGCCTGTACCAGCCACGCCATACTACGCTGGAAGGGCGGCTATATGCAGAGAAAGCCGTGTGCTGAGAAGCGGTGGATACGCTCTCAAGACTCCACGGAGGCCTGAGCTGGGGAGAAGCGGGTTATACTGCTTCTCTCCAAAACGGGCTACCATTTCCATCAATTCCACACTGAAGGCACTTAAAAAGTTAAGTTGAATACCGGATACTTTGGGATATTGCAGGAGACCGGGGAATAGCCAGATACTTCTACATATTGTGGACTGTATGCATGCTTCAAGATCGAAGTGAACTCAGATAAGTACTTCACAGTCTCTCCATCTGTATCATATTGTAGAACTATTCTGTTTTGCATTTGGAAGAAGGAAAAAATAGTTTAAAGGCCCTGTTAAAAGCCAAAAGTGACCTATGCAAGGAAGCTACTATACTCTTTCTAAAAGTGATTAAGGGATCAGTCCTGCACAGTGGCTTTGCTGAGTAGGACTCGTTTATTTCCCTAAACTATACTAGGGGAAGACCCTTTTGATAAACGCAGCAACAGAAGACACTATTAAGAGTTTCCCCATCACAACTAACTGAATCATTAAAACTGGAGCTATTATACAAAGGGGAAATATAATTTTTGTTGTTGGACTTTTTGACTATGAGTGACTATCAAACTAACATCTGTGGTATATAACTTGCTTTGAAATACAACATATAATATTATCCTTGTAAGCTCATTGGAAGTAATTGCACAAGATAAACAGTTGTATATGGATACTACAGACACTCTATAGGCTATAGTACTTCTGTTTCAAAAGGATCTACTCTGAAGAGTGTAGTATTTATTTCTAAAAATAGGATATTGTATAAAAGCAAGATAATGTCTAATGCCGCACTGATTGTATATAGTTAGCCGCTATAAAGGAGCATGACATTAAGTACATATCTTAGATATAGCTAAACTATTTTTAACATAGTGGTAATAGAGTGAGATTTTTTGATATTACATTATATATATATTGAAGTTAGGACAAGTCTCTGGTACATCAGTTGTTAGATTAATCATTTATCATCCCTCTGAAAACAGTAAATTCTAGGAGTAGACTTTCTGAATATTTTGGGTACAGATCTAAAATGATATCATCGTAGCTGGTCAAAATATGTATCTTTAAAAATAGAATATCCTACAAAATTAAGATACTTTTTATTTGTGTATTGATTGTATATTGCTAGCGCTTACAAGCGGAGTATCACTTTAAGCCGGGTAGCTTAGGTAGAGCCAAACAGTGTTGAGCCAGGTTGGTACCAAATAATTAAGAGACTGTTCATGTTGTATTGAATGTACATTTTTGTCTATATAACAACTGTTAATCAGCTGATCTTAGAGGTTAATTTACCTCACAAAATATAATCTGTTCCAGGAGACCCTGGATATAGTCCCAAAACACTATCTCTATAGCTGGGTAAGACTTGTAATTTGATACCAAGATTCATTCTGTTTTGTGCTCTATACTAGAGGGTAATTTAGGTATATTATCTTGCTAAGGAATTAAGGTTAGATTAGTAGGAAGTCAATAATTTAATCTCACAAGCACTACAAGTATTTATATAATGACCCCTTGAGCAAATAGCTGGGAAATACCCTTTACAAGGTCTAGCTTTTTATAGGACTATATTAAGCACTAGACATTGTCTGAAAGTATAGAGGACCTAATGGACCTGGCTTAAATAAAAAAAATTTATACTGTGAGACACCCCAATTCACATATAAGCAAATTGAATGAACTCCCTAAATTCCTAAAGCTCCAAAGATGGCAATCTAGGAAGGCCTGTAAAAGGTTAAAATGAAAAGTAAATAGATTAAGGGGGGGAGGAGGTAAGATAAGGGGGCAAGGATAATTTACATAATTCAGGAGAATCCAAATTCTCAGGTCAAAGTATGAACCTTGGAACAGGCAAAGTATTAGAGATCAAAGGGGATTTTATCACAGCTAATTATTTGTCACGTATATGTGTACCTGCACGTCACACTCCTTTTTTACAAGGCTGATAGAGCCATCCTCACTAAATACTGTGTGTATTTTCATCCCACGTTCTCACTATACACCCTTTTTTTTTTTTTAAATCTCTGCACAATTTCCTTTGTATCTTTATATTTAGTCGATGGATAGGTTCCTGATTGGCAGTAAAAACAACGCTGAAAATATGCCTCCCAAACATCTAAAATATACATCAGATATAGAACAAGTGGACAAGAGCTCTAGTCTAGGTCAGTCAATTGATACAGAAAGTCTAGTGAAACAAATCTCTGATATATTTTTGCTACAATTTGACAATATTAAAAAAGAGATAATTTGCTTGTCTAACGAAGTAAAACAATTTTCAAACAGACTATCTGAGATTGAAACTAGAATTTCTGAAATTGATGACCTACAATTTAGCCAACAATCCTTCCTTGACTCACAAGCTAAACTAATTCAAACCCTCCAATTGCGAATAGATGACCTAGAAGATAGAAGGAATAATTTAAAGTTTGTAGGCATCCCAGAATCTCAGGAATATACGGATATCATGGAGTTAATTTCCCTTATAATACCCAAAGCTCTGGGGTTTCCAGTAGATCAACTCCCACTAAGTATTGAGAGAGCTCACAGAGTTGGACCAGTTAAATCAAAAGAAGTTTTGTATATCCCAAAAAGACCAATTATAGCAAGATTTTTGAATTTTCAAGATAAACATAAAATTCTTACTCTATACCGTAAGTCTATCCCATTTGAATTGTACAATAAACGGGTCCTTATTTTTCAGGATTTTTCTGCAGAAACTCTAAACAAAAGAAGGGAGATTTCTCCCCTATGTTCACAGATGATTGAGTTAGGGATAAAAGCATCGATGATTTATCCGGCTAGACTTAAAATCTGGCACAACACTGAGACGATTTTAATAGATAATGCTGAAGAAGCCAAACAATACATAAAAAATGCTAAGCTACAACCAAATTCTGAAGCACAATAAGACCTGTTGTACTCTAAAGCATGGGTTTTCAAGCCAAGTGAACTCAAGGCCCAGTAAATTTTAGCTGGAGCTGTCCAGGGCCCGGTAATCATTGGGAGTGGGTTGTAAAGTGTGGAGAATTTATTTATTTATATATATATATATATATATATATATATATATATATATATATATATATATATATATATAATGAACCCACTAACACACACACACATATATATATATATATATATATATATATACATATATATATATATGTATATGTGGCAGTGGGTTAATTTTATACACACACATATACTGTATATCCCAATATCCCACTGACACCAATGAATTATTATTTAATTAACCCACTGTACACCAATGTATTTTTAAAATATATATATATTTATTATATATATATATATATATCCCACTGACACCAATTAATTTTTATATAATTAACCCACTGTACAGAAATGTAATATATATATATATATATATATATAAACAGGGTAAAGTCCAGCACCAATTCACCTTCAGGTAAGGGTGCAAGCAGATTGGCTTGAGAAAGGGCAGAAGCCCGAAACGTCGCCTGTATTTCACTGCTTGTAATAAAAATGGTATAAACCTGACTTGGTGTGCTGCAGCCATTTCTATTTTGTATATATATATATATATATATATATATATATATATATATATATATATATATATATATATATACAGTATATATATATACAGTATATATATATATATACACACACATACATTGGTGTACAGTGGGTTAATTATATAATAATTCATTGGTGCCAGTGGGATATAAATATATATAAATACATTGGTGTACAGTGGCTTAATTAAATAATAATTAATTGTGTCAGTGGGATATAAATACATTGGTGTACAGTGGGTTAATTACATAACAATTTATTGGTGTCAGTGGGATCCATATATATATATATATATATATATATATATATATATATGCATTGGTGTCAGGGTTATTTATAATAAAAGACATTCATTGGTGTCAGTGGCCACCCTATTTATGTTACATCATTGGTGTTAGTGGGCTTACTAACCTTTGAGCCGATCTGGTTCTTCTCACGCTGTGTCGCGCTCCCTGCCGCTACACAATGACAACGCACAAGCGGACATGCGCACTGGTACTCTGACAGGCCTGTCCAGAATTTTAGAGATATGTAGAGTGGTGGGCCTGTCAGAGTGAGCGTCGGGTCGCGGCCCACCAGTAGGGCCGTCGCGGCCCGGCAGTGGGCCGCGGCTTGGCTGTTGAGCATCACGGCTCTAGAGAATAATAAGTTGTTATATTTTGTTCGTTGTATGTATTATATGTTTTTTGGTTTTAATTACACCAGTCCTTTCCCCCGCCTCCTTCCCTCTCCTCTCCTACCTTCTTTACAAAATAAGCTATTATTAATATATATATTATTATTAATTATTATATATTATTTTCGGATTTTCTGAGGGTTAAAAGAAAGTTTTTAGTGTAAATGAAAAATTCCGTTTTTATCCTATCTTGGAATGTGGGGGGGATAACCTCCCCGATTAAAAGGAGGAGAATAATATACCAGCTTAAATAATCTGCCCCAGATTTAGTACTCTTACAAAAGACACATCTAAATGAGCATGAAGCAGCTAAACTAAAGATGGGCTGGATCGGGGCGGTAATAGCAGTTCCGGCTTTTGGAAGGAAAAGGGGGGTGGCTTGCCTATTTAATAAAAAACTAGATTATGAGATTAAATCTCAAGTGCTAGATAAAGATGGTAGATTCCTAATTATAAAATTATCCATACAAGGACGTAATTTTACCATCTGCAACATATACACCCCAAATGAATATTGCCCTACATTTTGGAAGAACTTATTCGCTAAACTTATAGACTCCATGGATTCTGATTTAATAGTTGGAGGTGATTTTAACAGTGTATTTAACCCATATCTGGACCTCTTCAAAGCTTCCCAGACCGACAGATATCTAAGAGAAGCCAAAGGCCTAGGTAATTTTGCTAAAAGCCTTAAATTAAAAGATGTCTGGAGACTTCAGCACCCAGATGAAAGAGCTTTCACATGCGAGTCTAAGACACACCACATTTTTTCAAGAATTGATATATTACTGATTAGTGAATCCCTCCTGGGTGCTGAGGTAGCAACGGACATCGCCAACATTTTGATATCAGATCATGCAATTATTTCGCTATCCATTAGTCAGTTAAGCTCCACACAGAATAAAAAGGCAGGGGTTTACTTTCCATCGTTCCTCATTTCAAATATTAAATTTAGAAATTGGTTGCACTCCAAATGGAGAGAATTCCTCCACTTTAACAATAACTATCTATCAAAAATAAAACATTTCTGGGAGACAGCAAAGGCCTTTTTTAGAGGACACATTAAGGCTTATATGATTGTAAGGAAAAAAGCCCTAGGTAAAAGGGAAACTCAACTGGCCAACCAGTTAAAAAATAAGTATGCAAGAAGATATCTAGAAAATCCCAATAAGCTAAATTGGTCTAACTACCAAAAAGCTAAATTAGAGAGAGAAGCCTTCTTAAAGCAACAACTATTACAATGTGACACTAACAATAATGCTAGATTTAATAGGTTCTCCCCGAAGCTGGCCAAATCTTTAGCTAACTTACGGCTATATTACGAGTTGTGCGGTAAGCTTAAAAAGCAGCGTTAACAGGTCCTAACGCTGCTTTTTTATGCCTGCTGGTATTACGAGTCTTGCAGGTATAGGCAAACCAACTTACGTAAATTTTGTAAAGCCTTTTTTCTATGGGACTTCCATAGCGCCGGTATTACGAGTTTGTCCTGGGAGGCCAAAAAGTGAGCGGTATTCCCTACCCCGTCAAGATTCGTACCGCATTTTAAAGTCAGTAGTTATGAGTTTTATGTTACATTGCTGTAACATAAAACTCATAACTAAAGTGCTACAAAGTACTCTAACACCCATAAACTACTTATTAACCCCTAAACCTGCATCGCAATCACTATAATAACATTTTTAACCCCTAATCTGCCGCTACAGACATCACAGCCACTATAATAAAGATATTAACCCCTAAACCGCTGCCGCACTCCCGCCTTGCAAACACTAGTTAAATATTATTAACCTCTAATCTCCTGCCCCCAACATCCCCGCCACCTACATTATACTTATTAACCCCTAATCTTCCGCTCCAGACATCCGTCTGGATGAAGACTTCTGCTGTCCGGAGGACCACTTTTGACGGCTTTGTTGAGGACATTTATTTTATTTATAAAAATATTTTACCAGGAAGGATACATTGAGATTTCGACATCTTGCTGCTTGGATGAAGACTTCTCCCAGTAAGTGAATCTTTAAGGTTAGGATTTTTAATGGTTTATTCGGTGGGTTTTATTTTTAGGTTAGGGCTTTGGGCAACAATAGAGCTAAATGCCCTTTTAAAGGCAATGCCCATCCAGATGCCCTTTTCAGGGCAATGGGGAGCTTAGGTTTTTTTTAGTTAGGGTTTTATTTGGGGGGTTGGTTGTGTTGGGGGTGGGTTTTACTGTTGGGGGGGTTGTTTGTATTTTTTTTACAGGTAAAAGAGCTGATTACTTTGGGGCAATGCCCCGCAAAAGGCCCTTTTAAGGGCTATTGTTAGTTTAGTTTAGGCTAGGGTTTTTTTTTTTATTTTGGGTGGGCTTTTTTATTTTGATAGGGCTATTAGATTAGGTGTAATTAGTTTAAATATCTTGTAATTTGTTTTTTTATTTTCTGTAATTTAGTGAGGGGGGTTGTGGTAATTTAGCTAATTTTATTTAATTTATTTAATTGTATTTAATTTAGGTAAGTTATTTAATTGTAGTGTAGTGATAGGTATTAGTGTAACTTAGGTTAGGTTTTATTGTACAGGTAAATTTGTATTTATTTTAGCTAGGTAGTTATTAAATAGTTAATAACTATTTAGTAACTAGTCTACCTAGTTAAAATAAATACAAACTTGCCTGTAAAATAAAAATAAACCCCAAGCTAGCTACAATGTAACTATTAGTTATATTGTAGCTAGCTTAGGGTTTATTTTATAGGTAAGTATTTAGTTTTAAATAGGAATTATTTAGGTAATGATAGTAAGTTTTATTTAGATTTATTTTAATTATATTTAACTTAGGGGGTGTTAGGGTTAAACTTAGGTTTAATGGTTAATAAATATAGTATAGTGGCGGCGACGTTGGGGGCGGCAGATTAGGGGTTAATAAATGTAATGTAGGTGGTGGCGACGTTGGGGGTGGCAGATTAGGGGTTAATAAATGTAATGTAGGTGGCGGCGATGTTAGGGACAGCAGATAAGGGGTTAATAATGTTTAACTAGTGTTTACAATGCGGGAGTGCGGCGGTTTAGGGGTTAATATGTTTATTCTAGTGGCAGCGATGTCCGGAGCGGTGGATTAGGGGTTAATAATTTTATTTTAGTGTTTGCGATGTTGGAGGGCCTCGGTTTGGGGTTAATAGGTAGTTTATGGGTGTTAGTGTACTTTTTAACACTTTAGTTATGAGTTTTATGCTACAGCTTTGTAGTGTAAGACTCATAACTACTGACTTTAGAATGCATTACGAATCTTGCAGGATAGGCTGTATCGCTCACTTTTTGGCCTCCAAAAAAGCTTGTAATACCGGCGCTATGGAAGTCCCATTGAAAAAAAGACTATATGCAAATTGCGTAAGTTAATTTGCAGTACGGCCAAAAAAGTGTGCGGGACAGCTGTACCTACAAGACTCGTAATAGCAGCGGTAGTAAAAAAGCAGCGTTATGATCCTTAACTCTGCTTTTTTACTCATAACGCAAAACTCGTAATCTAGCCGATTGTTTCTGTATTTTATTGTACCCTATTGTATCAATGCAATGTTTTGTGGACCCAGGACATACTTGAAAACGAGAGAAATCTCAATGTATTCTTCCTGGTAAAATATTTTACAAATAAATAAATATATATACGTTGATTAGAGTAGCCGTGTTAGTCCAGAGATTTAGATAACAAAATAACAAGAGTATTGCATTGAGCAATGATACTTTTTTATTGGACTAACTATACATTTATAAGTTGACAAACTTTCAGAAGAGTTCCTTCCTTTTTCAAGTCTGAAGCATTCAGTATTGCTTCACACTTAAAAAAGGAAGATATTCTTCCGAAAGCTTGTCATCTTATAAATGTATAGTTAGTCCAATAAAAAAGTATCATTGCTCAATACAATTCGCTTGTTATTTTGATATATATATATATATATATATATATATATATATATATATAATATATATATATATATATATAGAGAGAGAGAGAGAGAGAGAGAGATATTATTGATATAGATATAGATTATATATACACACACATATATATATATATATACACATACATACATACATATATATATATATATATATACATATATATTCTTATTTTTAAAATATATCTAGATTTATATATATATATATATATATATATATATATTTAAAAATAACATTATATATATAAATTTATAATATATTTTTATTTTTAAAGATGTGTATATATATATATATATATATATATATATATATATATGTATGTTTGTATATATATATATATATATACTGTATATATATCTGTTATGTCCATTTATTAAAATTGTTAACATGTTCCTCAACGTTGTAATGTTTGAATAAAGCAATGTTGACCTTCGTATCTCAGTATTTATTCATATGACTAATTTTAGATATTATAAATATATTATTAATCGGATCAATAATATTTTTAAAAATAACGCAATGTGAAGTATTTGTCAATTATTTTTTCACTTCAAAGAAATGTTATTTCATGTCATAAAGGGACATCAAACTCATATATGTTATTTAATTATGCAGATAGACCTGACCTTCTCAAGCAGCAGTAATCCTGTTCACTTCTATTATCCCTCAGATAAACTATTTATTAGAAATAGCAATGCACATGTGCAAGCCAATCACATGAGTCATCGATATGCAGACATCATTCAGCAGCTATATAGTTTCTATAAATATGCTCCCCATCAAAGGATAGATCCAAAAATGGATAAAAATTGAATATACATCAAACAAAATAATAATCAACAACATTGCATGCTATTTATACATAATTAAACATATATTTCTCTTGTTAAGTGTATCCAGTCCACGGATCATCCATTACTTGTGGGATATATTCCCTTCCCAACAGGAAGTTGCAAGAGGATCACCCACAGCAGAGCTGCCATATAGCTCCTCCCCTACATGTCATATCCAGTCATTCTCTTGCAACCCTCAACATAGATGGAGGTCGTGAGAGGACTGTGGTGTTTTATACTTAATTATTTCTTCAATCAAAAGTTTGTTATTTTTAAATGGCACCGGAGTGTGCTGTTTTTTTCTCAGGCAGTATTTGGAAGAAGAATCTGCCTGCGTTTTCTATGATCTTAGCAGAAGTAACTAAGATCCACTGGCTGTTCTCACACATTCTGAGGAGTGGGGTAACTTCAGAAAGGGAATGGCGTGCGGGGTATCCTGCAACTAAGGTATGTGCAGTAAAATATTTTTCTAAGGAATGGAATTGACTAAGAAAATGCTGCTGATACCGAAGTAATGTAAGTAAAGCCTTAAATGCAGCGAAAACGACTGGTATCAGGCTTATTAATGTATGTGCAGTAAAATAATTTTCTAGGTAATGGAATTTGACTAAGAAAATGCTGCTAATACTGAAGTAATGTAGTAAAGCCTTAAATGCAGTAGAAGCGACTGGTATCAGGCTTATCATTAGAGATACATACTCTTTAAAAAAGATGTTTTTAAAACGTTTGCTGGCATGTTTAATCGTTTTTTTGAGGTACATTGGTGATAAAATTTATTGGGGCATATTTTTTCCACATGGCTAACTTAATTTCTGCATAGAAACAGTTAACTGAGGCTTCCCACTGATGTAATAATAAGTGGGAGGGGCCTATTTTAGCGCTTTTTTGCGCAGAAAAAATTCAGACTCAGTCTTCCTGCTTCTTCTTGCATGATCCAGGACGTCTCTAGAGAGCTCAAGGGACTTCAAAAGTAATTTTGAGGGAGGTAATCAGTCACAGCAGACCTGTGACAGTGTGTTTGACTGTGTTTAAAAACGTTTTTTTCTCTATTGATTATCCGGTTTGGGTATTAAGGGGTTAATCATCCATTTGCAAGTGGGTGCAATGCTCTGCTAATTTAATACATTTACTGTGAAATTTTGGTTGGTATAACTGATTTGGTTCATTGTTATTTCAACTTGAGACAGGTTGTGTGCTTCTTAAAGGCGCAGCAGCGTTTTTTATTTTGCTTGTAAACTGATTTTAAAGTGTTTTCCAAGCTTGCTAGTCTCATTGCTAGTCTGTTTAAACATGTCTGACACAGATTAATCTGTTTGTTCATTATGTTTAAAGGCCAGTGTGGAGCCCCATAGAAATATGTGTACTAAATGTATTGATTTCACTTTAAATAATAAAGGTCAGTCTTTATCTATAAAAGAATTATCACCAGACGACAAGGGGGAAGTTATGCCGACTAACTCTCCTCACGTGTCAGTACCTTTGCCTCCCGCTCAGGGGGCGCGGCTAATATGGCGCCAAGTACATCAGGGACGCCCATAGCAATTACTTTACAGGACATGGCTACAATCATGAATAATACCCTGTCAGAAGTATTATCTAGATTGCCAGAATTGAGAGGCAAGCGCGATAGCTCTGGGATTAGGAGAGATGCAGAGCGCGCTGGTGCTGTAAGAGCCATTTCTGATACTGCGTCACAGTTTGCAGAACATGAGGACGGAGAGCTTCATTCTGTGGGTGACGGATCTGATCCGGGGAAACCTGATTCAGAGATCTCTAATTTTAAATTTAAGCTTGAGAACCTCCGTGTATTGCTTGGGGAGGTTCTAGCTGCTCTGAATGACTGTAACACAGTTGCAATTCCAGAGAAATTGTGTAGGCTGGATAGATACTATGCGGTACCGGTGTGTACTGACGTTTTTCCTATACCTAAAAGGCTTACAGAAATTATTAGCAAGGAGTCGGATAGACCCGGTGTGCCATTTTCCCCACCTCCTATATTTAGGAAGATGTTTCCAATAGACGCCACTACACGGGACTTATGGCAGACGGTCCCTAAGGTGGAGGGAGCAGTTTCTACTTTAGCTAAGCGTACCACTATCCAGGTGGAGGATAGTTGTGCTTTTTCGGATCCAATGGATAAAAAATTAGAAGGTTACCTTAAGAAAATGTTTGTTCAACAAGGTTTTATCTTGCAGCCCCTTGCATGCATTGCGCCTGTCACTGCTGCTGCGGCATTCTGGTTTGAGTCTCTGGAAGAGGCCATTCACACAGCTCCATTGGATGAAATTATGGACAAGCTTAAATCACTTAAGCTAGCTAATGCATTTGTTTCTGATGCCATTGTACATTTGACTAAACTAACGGCTAAGAACTCTGGATTCGCCATCCAGGCGCGGAGAACGCTATGGCTTAAATCCTGGTCAGCTGACGTGACTTCTAAATCTAAATTACTTAATATTCCTTTCAAGGGGCAGACCTTATTCGGGCCCGGCTTGAAAGAAATTATTGCTGACATTACTGGAGGTAAGGGTCATACCCTTCCTCAAGACAGGGCCAAATCAAAGGCCAAACAGTCTAATTTTCGTGCCTTTCAAAATTTCAAGGCAGGAGCAGCATCAACTTCCTCCGCTCCAAAACAGGAAGGAACTGTTGCTCGTTACAGACAGGCCTGGAAAACTAACCAGTCCTGGAACAAGGGCAAGCAGGCCAGAAAACCTACTACTGCCCCCAAGACAGCATGAAGGAACGGCCCCCTATCCGGAAACGGATCTAGTGGGGGGCAGACTTTCTCTCTTCGCCCAGGCGTGGGCAAGAGATGTCCAGGATCCCTGGGCGTTGGAAATCATATCTCAGGGATATCTTCTGGACTTCAAAGCTTCTCCTCCTCGAGGGAGATTCCATCTATCAAGGTTATCAGAAAACCAGATAAAGAAAGAGGCATTCCTATGCTGTGTACAAGACCTCCTAGTAATGGGAGTAATCCACCCGGTTCCGCGGACGGAACGAGGACAGGGATTTTACTCAAAATCTGTTTGTGGTTCCCAAGAAAGAGGGAACCTTCAGACCAATCTTGGACCTAAAGATCTTAAACAAATTCCTAAGAGTTCCATCATTCAAAATGGAAACTATTCGAACCATCCTATCCATGATCCAAGAGGGTCAGTACATGACCACAGTGGACTTAAAGGATGCCTACCTTCACATACCGATTCACAAGGATCATTATCGGTACCTGAGATTTGCCTTTCTAGACAGGCATTACCAGTTTGTAGCTCTTCCCTTCGGGTTGGCTACGGCCCCGAGAATCTTTACAAAGGTTCTGGGCTCACTTCTGGCGGTTCTAAGACCGCGAGGCATAGCGGTGGCTCCGTATCTAGACGACATCCTGATACAGGCGTGAAGCTTTCAAATGGCCAAGTCTCATACAGAGATAGTTCTGGCATTTCTGAGGTTGCATGGGTGGAAAGTGAACATGGAAAAGAGTTCTCTATCACCACTCACAAGAGTCTCCTTCCTAGGGACTCTTATAGATTCTGTAGAGATAAAAATTTACCTGACAGAGTCCAGGTTATCAAAACTTCTAAATGCTTGCCGTGTGCTTCATTCCATTCCACGCCTGTCAGTGGCTCAGTGCATGGAAGTAATCGGCTTAATGGTAGCGGCAATGGACATAGTGCCATTTGCGCGCCTGCATCTCAGACCGCTGCAATTATGCATGCTAAGCCAGTGGAATGGGGATTACTAAGATTTGTCCCCTCTACTAAATCTGGATCAGGAGACCAGAGATTCTCTTCTCTGGTGGCTTTCTCGGGTCCATCTGTCCAAGGGCATGACCTTTCGCAGGCCAGATTGGACGATTGTAACAACAGATGCCAGCCTTCTAGGTTGGGGCGCAGTCTGGAACTCCCTGAAGGCTCAGGGATCGTGGACCCAGGAGGAGAAACTCCTCCCAATAAATATTCTGGAGTTAAGAGCAATATTCAATGCTCTTCTAGCTTGGCCTCAGTTAGCAACACTGAGGTTCATCAGATTTCAGTCAGACAACATCACGACTGTGGCTTACATCAACCATCAAGGGGGAAACAGGAGTTCCCTAGCGATGTTAGAAGTCTCAAAGATAATTCGCTGGGCAGAGTCTCACTCTTGCCACCTGTCAGCGATCTACATCCCAGGCGTGGAGAACTGGGAGGCGGACTTTCTAAGTCGCCAGACTTTTCATCCGGGGGAGTGGGAACTTCATCCGGAGGTGTTCGCTCAACTGATTCATCGTTGGGGCAAACCAGAACTGGATCTCATGGCGTCTCGCCAGAACGCCAAGCTTCCTCATTATGGATCCAGGTCCAGGGACCCGGGAGCGACGCTGATAGATGCTCTAGCAGCCCCTTGGGTTTTCAAGATGGCTTATGTGTTTCCACCATTTCCGCTGCTGCCTCGACTGATTGCCAAGATCAAACAGGATAGAGCATCAGTGATTCTGATAGCGCCTGCGTGGCCACGCAGGACCTGGTATGCAGACCTAGTGGACATGTCGTCCTGTCCACCATGGTCTCTGCCCCTGAGGCAGGACCTTCTAATACAAGGTCCTTTCAACCATCCAAATCTAATTTCTCTGAGGCTGACTGCATGGAGATTGAACGCTTGATCCTATCAAAGCGTGGCTTCTCAGAGTCAGTTATTGATACCTTAATACAGGCACGGAAGCCTGTTACCAGAAAAATCTACCATAAGATATGGCGTAAATACTTATATTGGTGCGAATCCAAGAGTTACTCATGGAGTAAGGTTAGGATTCCTAGGATATTGTCCTTTCTACAAGAGGGTTTGGAAAAGGGCTTATCTGCTAGTTCGTTAAAGGGACAGATTTCTGCTCTGTCTATTCTTTTGCACAAGCGTCTGGCAGAAGTTCCAGACGTCCAGGCATTTTGTCAGGCTTTGGCTAGGATTAAGCCTGTGTTTAAAACTGTTGCTCCTCCGTGGAGCTTAAACTTGGTTCTTAAAGTTCTCCAAGGAGTTCTGTTTGAACCCCTTCATTCCATTGATATTAAGCTTTTATCTTGGAAAGTTCTGTTTTTGATGGCTATTTCCTCGGCTTGAAGAGTCTCTGAGTTATCCGCCTTACATTGTGATTCTCCTTATCTGATTTTCCATTCAGACAAGGTAGTGCTGCGTACTAAACCTGGGTTTTTACCTAAGGTAGTTTCTAACAGGAATATCAATCAAGAGATTGTTGTTCCATCATTGTGCCCTAATCCTTCTTCAAAGAAGGAACGTCTTTTGCATAATCTGGACGTAGTCCGTGCCCTGAAGTTCTATTTACAGGCAACTAAAGATTTTCGTCAAACTTCTTCCCTGTTTGTCGTTTACTCTGGTCAGAGGAGAGGTCAAAAAGCTTTGGCAACCTCTCTCTCCTTTTGGCTTTGTAGCATAATACGTTTAGCCTATGAGACTGCTGGACAGCAGCCCCCTGAAAGGATTACAGCTCATTCTACTAGAGCTGTGGCTTCCACCTGGGCCTTTAAAAATGAGGCCTCTGTTGAACAGATTTGCAAGGCTGCGACTTGGTCTTCGCTTCACACCTTTTCAAAATTTTACAAATTTGACACTTTTGCTTCTTCGGAGGCTGTTTTTGGGAGAAAGGTTCTACAGGCAGTGGTTCCTTCCGTTTAAGTTCCTGCCTTGTCCCTCCCATCATCCGTGAACTTTAGCTTTGGTATTGGTATCCCACAAGTAATGGATGATCCGTGGACTGGATACACTTAACAAGAGAAAACATAATTTATGCTTACCTGATAAATTTATTTCTCTTGTAGTGTATCCAGTCCATGGCCCGCTCTGTCTTTTTAAGGCAGATCTAAATTTTAATTAAAAACTCCAGTCACCACTGCACCCTATGGTTTCTCCTTTCTTGTCTTGTTTCGGTCGAATGACTGGATATGACATGTGAGGGGAAGAGCTATATGGCAGCTCTGCTGTGGGTGATCCTCTTGCAACTTCCTGTTGGGAAGGGAATATATCCCACAAGTAATGGATGATCCGTGGACTGGATACACTACAAGAGAAATACATTTATCAGGTAAGCATAAATTATGTTTTTCTTTTCATGTCCCTTCCAGAATAACATTATTTTCTTAATATATTTTTTATTATTTAGAAAAACTTTATAAAAAAATAAAAAAATTAAAATTAAATAAAAAATCAACAAATTAAAATTCAAGCAGAGCGTCCTGTATTTCTCGCACAGCCTCAGCCACTGTTTGAAGCGCCTGGGTGAGTCTGCTAAATAAACAGGGAATGAAGGGCTCTGTTTGCGTCCCCCAATCTTCTGCTGTAATAAAAACACAAAATAAAATAAGTTATAACAATTCACTTTCAAAATAGAATTTATAAAACATCAGATGATAAATTCTTACTTTCTGTTGCCGCCACCTCCTCTTCAGCTATCTCTGGCGACATTGCCGCATACTCTGATTGCTCAGTTTCATCTGTCAGAGAAGAAGCACAAACAAAAAACATTGTTATGGAATATGTGTCAAAGCCTATATTATACTCAACATTGTTCTAAAACCAAAAAACATATTATTGTACTAATTCACAATCAATATAGAAGTGAAAAAAGATGATATGATAAATTCTTAGATTCATTTACAGCCACCTCCTCTTGTCGACTCAGTTTCAGCTGTCAGAGAAAAAGCACAAACACAATTCCTAGTTAGGATGATGAATATGTGACAAGTCCTAGATTATGCTCATCATTGCTATAGACAACCTGATGATAACAAGCAAATTTGTGATTTTAAAAACACAATCACTTACATTAAACTCAGTGGCGTATTTATGTTTTGTTCTGCCCTAGGCACTCAAAATTCTGCGGCACCCCCACCCCCTCGAAAGTTTTATGGCTTTTTTCCACTTAATATTTTTTTCTGTCATTGTGTTAATTATTTTTTGTTTGTTTTGGTTTTTTTTAACAAAAATTAAAAAGAAAATGGGCTAGCAAAACACTTGCATACAGGTGGGTTGAATTGCATGCATCTCATACCATTTTCTCCCTGAGGGAAGAGAGGCAAAAGAAGGGGAGGGGAAAAAAGGGAGGGAAAGGAAAGCAGGAAGGGAGGTAGAGAGAGAGAGAAGAGAAAAGTGGTGAGGGAAAGAAAGGAGTGAAAGAAGGGAGCAAGGGAGGGAGTTGAGATAAAGGAGGGAGTTGAGATAAAGGAGGGAGTTGAGATAAAGTAGGGAGTCAGTTGAGGGAGGGGGTGAGTTGAGGGAGGAAGGGAGGGAAAGAAGAATACACTTTGAAACAATCACTGCCTTTTACATGCAACAACATACAGTAATTACCATTATTCAATTAATGTAACTTTTTAAGTTGTTCGTTTCCTATTTTCTCCATGGGTTCATGAATGCAGAGACAGCTATTAATAGCATACATTAGCGCTGAGAGTTTATGATTAGACATCACATGAATGCTGATAAAGCTAGTTATTAGTAGCTAACATACATTAGCGCTGAGAGTTTATGATTAGACATCACATGAATGCAGAGACAGCTAGCTATTAGTAGCATACATTAGCGCTGAGAGTTTATGATTAGACATCACATGAATGCAGAGAAAGCTAGCTATTAGTAGCATACATTAGCGCTGAGAGTTTATGATTAGACATCACATGAATGCAGAGAAAGCTATTAGTAGCTAACATACATTAGCGCTGAGAGTTTATGATTAGACATCACATGAATGTAGACAAAGCTAGCTATTAGTAGCTAACATACATTAGCGCTAAGAGTTTATGATTAGACATCACATGAATGCTGATAAAGCTATCTATTAGTAGCTAACATACATTAGCGCTGAGAGTTTATGATTAGACATCACATGAATGCAGAGAAAGCAAGCTATTAGTAGCTAACATACATTAGTGCTGAGAGTTTATGATTAGACATCACATGAATGCAGAGAAAGCTAGCTATTAGTAGCTAACATACATTAGTGCTGAGAGTTTATGATTAAACATCACATGAATGCAGAGACAGCTAGCTATTAGTAGCATACATTAGCGCTGAGAGTTTATGATTAGACATCACATGAATGCAGAGAAAGCTAGCTATTAGTAGCATACATTAGCGCTGAGAATTTATGATTAGACATCACATGAATGCAGAGAGAGCTAGCTATTAGTAGCATACATTAGCGCTGAGAGTTTATGATTAGACATCACATGAATGCTGATAAAGCTAGCTATTAGTAGCATACATTAGCGCTGAGAGTTTATGATTAGACATCACATGAATGCAGAGAGAGCTAGCTATTAGTATCTAACATACATTAGCAATGAGAGTTTATTATTAGACATCACATGAATGCAGATACAGCTAGCTATTAGTAGCTAACATACATTAGCACTGAGAGTTTATGATTAGACATCACATGCATGCAGATACAGCTAGCTATTAGTAGCTAACATACATTAGCACTGAGAGTTTATGATTAGACATCACATGAATGCAGAGAAAGCTAGCTATTAGTAGCTAACATACATTATCACTGAGAGTTTATGATTAGACATCACATGAATGCAGAGACAGCTAGCTATTAGTAGCTAACATACATTAGCGCTGAGAGTTTATGATTAGACATCACATGAATGCAGAGACAGCTAGCTATTAGTAGCTAACATACATTAGCGCTGAGAGTTTATGATTAGGCATCACATGAATGCAGAGACAGCTAGCTATTAGTAGCATACATTAGCGCTGAGAGTTTATGATTAGGCATCACATGAATGCAGAGACAGCTAGCTATTAGTAGCATACATTAGCGCTGAAAGTTTATGATTAGACATCACATGAATGCTGATAAAGCTAGCTATTAGTAGCTAACATACATTAGCGCTGAGCGTTTATGATTAGACATCACATGAATGCAGATAAAGCTATTAGTAGCTAACATACATTAGCACAGAGTTTATTATTAGACATCACATGAATGTAGAGAAAGCCAGTGACGTGCAGTGAGGTCAGAGGCAGG